>NW_020884946.1:1804533-1804817 GCF_003945725.1 Corapipo altera | reverse complement strand
ATTATATATTACAATATAAAATAAATATTAAGATATAATAAATTTTAAGATGCAATAAATTTTAATATATAAGAAATTTTACTACATAATAAATATTAGTATTTAAAAATATATAAAAATACCAAAATACATAAAATATATATATTATATATATATATAAATATATAAAAATATCGAAATACAATGTTATTCTATTCTCCATTATTTTATGCGACTGTTTCAATGCTATTGAAATATTTAAACTCCCCGTGCCAACCCAGGCCCGGGGGAACCCTCGGGCCGTT
>NW_020884946.1:1781284-1804523 GCF_003945725.1 Corapipo altera | reverse complement strand
GCAGTGGCGTCAGTCTCAGTGTCCCAGGCCCCGCCCCCTCCCTGGCAAACTGAGGGCAGCGGCGTCAGTCGCGCCCGGGCGCCCCGCGGGCCCCATGGCCGCCGTGTTCCTGGTGACGCTGTACGAGTACTCGCCGCTGTTCTACATCGCCCTGGTCTCCGTCTGCTTCCTCGTCACCAGCGCCGTCGTCCTCGGCTGGTCAGTGCGCGGGGGGACGTGGGGTGCGATGGCGCGGGGGCAGGGCCGGGCTGGACGCGGCTTGGAGCGACCTGGGCTAGTGGAAGGTGTCCCAGGGGGTGGAACTGGGTGGGCTTTAAGTCCCTTTAAGCTCGTTCCTTCTTTCAGCAATACCAAACTCTTCTGAATATTTTTTGTAACGTTATTCACGATATCGGCAAATTCTGTGTTTGTATGTGCTGAACTGTGTGTGTGTATTGTCCAGGGAAGGGAAGGGAGCTGGGAAGGGGCTGGAGCAGCAGGAGCGGCTGAGGGAGCTGGGAGGGCTCGGCCTGGAGAAAAAGGAGGCTCAGGGGGGACCTTCTGGCTCTGCAACCCCCTGACAGGAGGGGGGAGCCAGGTGGGATGTGCTCCCAGGGAACAAGGGACAGGTCGAGAGGAAACTGCCTCAAAGGGAGCTTCAGGTTGGGCATCAGGAGGAATTTCTTCACAGAAAGGATTGTTAAACATTGGAATGGGCTGCCCAGGGAGGTAGTGGAGTCCCCATCCGTGGAGGTGTCCAAGGAACAACGGGAGGTGGCACTCAGTGCCATGGTCTGCTTGCCATGGTGGTGTTCAGTCACAGGTTGGACTCGATGATCTCTGAGAACTCTTCCAACCTCCACGATTCTGTGATTCTGTAGCTGATCTCCTGAAGTGTCTCCAGGGGTGGTGAGTGAAGGACCTGCTGCTTGTGCTTGGGAGGACCCAGCAAAGGTGTCACTGTTGCCCTTTTTCAGAAACGTTTCTCAGGTCCCTGAACGTTCGTGACTCTCAGGAGCTTCTGTAATTGTGAATACAAGTGGAAGGCATTGATTAGCAATCAAAACATTTCATGGAGGAATTGTGGATACACCTCAGAATCACAGAGAGAATAAAACTGAGTTTTTGAACTTCCCCTTGTGAATATCTCATTAATATCTGCAGGGCTGTGCTTCAGGCTTTTCCCTTGTTTACAGCACTTTTTTTGGCCACCCCTGGCTCACACCCAGAGCTCTGTTGGTCTCAGGGTGAGCAGAGCACATCTTTTGATCTTTCAGATATGTTTTGTGAGAAGTTTGATTCTTGTCTTGCAGTTCCTCCCCAAGTGTTGGGTGAGTGGCAGTGAAGGGGACTGGTCTTTTTGTTTTTGTTTCTTTGTGCTGGATGAAGCTCCACCTCATTGTTTGCTTGGGGACAGAGGTGGTAGAAATCCTCTTTATAAGTCTCTCTGTCCCACTGCACTGATGGTATTAAGTTGCCATCCAGTTCTCTCCACTTCTTTACTTCATCAGTTCTTTAAAAAAAAAAAAGATACCTTTATCAGCAGTGTCATCTTGTTTTAAAGATATCTTTAGAAAAAGATGAGACTGGGCCATGATTCAGATAAATCTCCAGCATATCTAGCCCCAAACCAGCGATCCTTTTGTAATTTAATCATTATTTATCTGCTTATAATAACTGCTGGCCATCATCTGGTGGAAAATGTTTGGCAATAGGTGTGCACACAAGATCCTTTTGTGTGTGCATGTGTCTGCTGTTGCCTTTTGGCTACAGGGTGTTCAAGAGCAGTGTCCAGAGGCATTTTTATTTCGGGATCAGAGATTCCAGGTGCACCTGCACTTGGTGTTATTGCAGTTTATGGAAATACATGCAAATTTTCTTCAAACAAGAGTGTTGAGGGACTGTTAATCGAGGCAAGGAGCAGCCAGGAGCTCAGCACTTAAAAATGAACGTGTGGGCAGGTGCTCAGAGGTACTGGCTGTTCCCTCTGAGCTCTGCCATTCCAAGGCCATGTCCAGGAGCATCTTCTAAGGAACTTCCCTGTGCCTGGAGCTGCAGTTACAGCTCAAGTGCTCCTGAACTTGCTCATGAAAACAACTCAGCCCTTCATTTGCCACACGGAGCACTGTAAATGCAAATGGTGTCACGGGAGCACAGGACACCTGAGCTATTGCTGGAGTGGCATTTGGTTCTCCCCCATCAGTTTGGGCATTAATTTGCTCTGTAGATGTGTTTGGGGTGGTGTCAGCCGGCCTGAAAAACAGCAGCAGCTCAGGAATGTCCCTGCTCTCATTTGTGTGCCCTCACACTGGTTGGAGGAGCATCTGTTTTTACGGCCAGCCCTGGATACCTGTGGCTCTGCTCAGAGCCCAAGTAGGTTATTACTTCCAGAGCCAGCCCAACAGGTGCCCTGGGCACAGGGATGGAGTGGAATTTAGATCACCTGACTGCCTGTGCACTGTGTTTTTAGCTGCAGGTAAATGCTCCTGCTGGGAGGAGCTGAAGGCTCAGCACCTGCTGGGAGTGCAGCTCTTTGGAGAAATCAACTCATGAACAAACCCATTGGAAGCTCCTGCCTTTTCTAAACCAGCACTGCTCTGAAGAAATTAATTTTCCCCTTTACCAGCTCATCATATGGATTGTTAGATCATAAAATAAAAGCTGCATCTTTATTCATCCCTCCACACTGAATGCTGCCTTAAAACTTACAGAAACACCACTCTTACTGCTGAACAGAAAGGCCTCTCTGCCTTCAGCTGCTGCTAAAGCTGTACCAGGTTCTCTTTTCTCTTGCTGCTTTTCGTGGGGATTGTCCTGTTGCTTTTGACCAGCCAAGAAAGTTTCCAAAGGATGGGGTTTTTCCTTAGGAATCAGCCAGATGGTGTAAAACAGGGAGGCATCTGTGTGCACGGCTGGAGAGATGAGCTCTGTCGAGTTTTGGGTACTGAATAAGTGAAGCAGCTGCTGCACCCGGTTCCTCTGGGAGATGTTTCCCTGGGGTATTTCCCTACAGCCCCACTCAAGTCAGGGGGGGTGTTTTAGTTGCAGCAGAGAGAGATTTGACCCTCCCTGTGCACAAACCAAGTGTGGCCAAGAGCCCTGTATGATGACAGTGGTGAAATGCAAATGTTTCCACCAAAGGAATGGTTTGAAACTGAAAGGGAGAAGCTTTAGACTGGATATTGGGAAGGAATTCCTGGCTGGGAGGGTGGGGAGGCCCTGGCACAGGTTGCCCAGAGAAGCTGTGGCTGCCCCTGGATCCCTGGAAGTGTCCAAGGCCAGGTTGGATGGGGCTTGGAGCAACCTGGGCTAGTGGAAGGTGTCCCTGCCCGTGGCAGGAGGGTGGAATGAGATGGACTTTGAAGTCTCTTTAACCCAAACCATTCTGGGATGCTGTGGAGTAATAGGTATAGAATATTTTCCACCAGCTCAGTCTCTTTCCCCTTTGGTGTGTCTGTGACACTCAGGCACAGATGATGTTAAATGGCAAAGGCAAATATTTATTAGACTGCCAGGAGCAGATTGTTGCTACTGAGAATGGCTTTGAGGGGGTTTTTTCCCTCCCTTGAAGTAATTTTCTCAACTTGAAAGTCACTTTTGACTGGTGTTTTTCCCTGTTAATCCTATAAAGGGCAGCCCTCCAACACAGATCAATGGACCCAGTGTCAGTAAAAACTCTGCTTTTCTTCTTCATTTGACACACAAGGCTTAGAAAAGATTTTTAAAACCAGGAAAAAGTAGCAGTTAAGCTACAAAATTGTCTGTCTGGCTCAGAGCTGTATTGTACACGAAATTACTTGAGCAATTTCCAAACCAAGTGCCCTTTTCAGCTTGAGCTGCTGCTACGAGACCCACCTTACTGTAACAGCTGCTGTCTCAGGCTGCTGAATTCAGGGAAGAGCAGTGCTTTGAGCCATTTGGATTTCTCCAGCACCCAACGTTCTGAGGATTGCATAAATCAAAATTCAAAGCCATGAAACAGGCCATCACTTCAGCAGTACAGGTGGCAGCAACCAAACCACAGATTCGGGAAGGAACAGCCTGGGATAATTCATAAACCTTTCCTAAAATGCATTAACAAAGACTCCCACAGTCTGCATATCTGGGACTCTTCTCAAAAGCTTCTCTAATCAGCTTTTGGTTATTGGAAGTTATGGCTGACACCTTAAAAAGTGAAAATTTTTTTTCCCAATACCCAACTGAACCTCTCCTGGTGCAGCTTGAGGCCGTTCCCTCTCCTCCTGTCCCTTTTTCCCTGGGAGCAGAGCCCGACCCTCCCCCCTCAGCTCCACCCTCCTGTCAGGGAGTTGCAGAGCCAGAAGGTCCCCCCCTTGAGCCTCCTTTTCTCCAAATTATTCTTCCTTCCTTTCTTTTATTTTTATTTTGGTTCATGGAGTTTTTAAACTTTTAATCCTTTGCTTCCTTTTAGTATCAGAATATCACTTAGTCTGATGTTCTAGTTACGGCTTTGAAGGGGTCTCAGTGTCTCAGCTTTGATTCAGAGTCTTGATTATTTTGCACTTGGTCTCTGGCTCAAAGCAGAAGCTTTACAGCCCCTGATTTAATATCAGCATTTAGTTGTAACTGAGGTTTAAATGGGAAATGGGGATCTCAGTCTCTGTAGATACACCCAAAAATATCCCAGGGCTGAATGATTTCCTCCAAGGTTTTCCTTTGGAGCACCCAGGCCATTAAGGCTGTTCCTTCTCTGCAAATAGTGATTTTTTTTTTTCCAGATCTCATCCAGGGATGGGATGTGCAAGACTCAACTGGGAGGAAGCTCTGGCCTAACCCTTTACCACTAGAGGGCATTGACCACTTCATTAATTGTATTCCCTTTCTGGAAAAGCAGGAGTGAATTATCCCTCCTTTAAAGATTCCTTGTGTCCTGTCTTCTGCCACGAAAAGCTGGAGTCAGATTGGCAGGATGTGTCATCCATGCATCCAAGCAGATATTCTGGAAAGCCAAGCCAGCTCTTATTTGCTGTGCTATTTAGAGCTGGAAAAAAAAATGCAAAATGTGTCAACACTTAACACTGAACCCACTTGTTGTTGTTTTTTCGTGTCCCATAGGTTTGGGTTGGGTGTCCCTGTTATCCTGAGGAACTCAGAGGAAACAGAATCCAGCACAAGGGTATTGAAAAAGCGGATGAGACAAGTGAAGAATCCCTTTGGGCTGGAAATCCCTCGTCCTGCTGCAGCTTCACTAACAAGTCAGTGGGTCTCTGATGTGATTTTTGTCATTTTGGGTTCCTGAACTTGGTGCTTTCTGTTTCCTTCACAGAATCATAGAATGGTTCGGGTTGGAAGGGACCTTAAAGATCATCCTCAGCCTTGCTCTCAACCCTTTTCCTTGATCATAATTCCTCCCATCCTTCCAGCAGAAATAATTTGTTTCACAGCTTACAAACGGGCTGTTTTTAGAAGTGAAATGTTTGGATATGTAAGTACTGCTTAATTCTCATTAATGAAACCCTTCCTGCTATTACAGATCTTTAAGTCACTAAAACATTTGCAAATTACCAGCTCCTGTGGGCGTTCCTGTAAATTTAACAGAATCTATAGAATTCATTATGGAGCATGTGCCACCCACTTAAGTCTAAGCCCAGATCTCCAGCAGTGTTTGCAAGTGCCCTACTTTTAAATAATAAATAGATAAATAGAAATCTCCCTCTTTTTCTGTTTGTGCTTCAGTGGAAGCTGAATTTAAATATCTGTTTGGATCAGAGTTCAATTCATTCCTAATATCCTTGAAATCACCCACAGAAGGAAACGAGATTCCTGCTTTTCTGTGTCACTGGGGAGCAGGAACCAAAGCTGAGAATCTTCCACCCATGTAGATGTGGGGCCTCCCAGTGCACCAGGAAGAGCTGCTGCACTTTTACCCCCTCCCTCAACATAAAAACCACCCAACACAACAAACCCAACAGCTTAATCTTCAGGTAATATGTTTTTTTTTCAGGAGCTTTGGGTACTTCTGCTCCTGTTTGTGCAGCAAGTGTTCAGAAGTTGCCTTGGAGGTACTCGATTTTTGGTAAAGAAATGGAGCACGTAGATCTTTTTCTCCTCCCTTTGCATGATCAAGAGCCTCATTCTTTGAGACCACAGAGAGTTTTGTAGGCCAGTGATCCAGTTAATACCATTGTCTGGGGAGGGAATGGACTTTGGGCCAGGGCTTGTGCTCTTGGATCTGCCTGTGAGTGTGTAAAGTGTTACCAGAAGTTAAAATTTACCCTTCATAAAACGCATGTGCTACTTTTTTGAGCTTAATGAGCCATTTTATCTCCTCACACTGCCTTCCCCCTCTCCATTGACTTCCACAAACACTAAGCTGAGTCTAAATTGTTAGAAGGTTTGTCTATAATGATAAATAATTTATTTTATACTAATGTTTATCATTTTAGGGGTGACCTAATTGCAGCCTTCCACTGCCCGAAGGGAGCCTACAAGAAAAGTGGAGAGGAGCGTTTTACAAGGGCATGGAGTGCCAGGACAAGAGGGAATGGCTTCAAACTGCCAGAGGGCAGGGTTAGATGGGATACTGGGATGAAATTCTTCCCTGTGTGGGTGGTGAGGCCCTGGCACAGGCTGCCCAGAGAAGCTGTGGCTGCCCCTGGATCCCTGGAAGTGTCCAAGGCCAGGCTGGATGATGCTTGGAGCAACCTGGGCTAGTGGAAGGTGTCCCTGCCCATGGCAGGGGGTGGAACAGGATGATCTCTAATGTCCCTTCCCACCCAAACCATTCTGGGATTCAGTGAAGTTGTTTTTCTTGAAGAAGCTACACTTAGCAATTCCAGAATTCCCACGTGTGGGTGAGCTCCTGAAATCCTTCTCTTCTGTCTCCCAGAGGGTGTAACCCTGACACCTGACTGTCTGGAGGACTGTGTCCTCACCTGCTACTGGGGCTGCAGCGTCCAGAAACTCCACGAAGCCCTGCAGAAACACGTCTACTGCTTCAGGATAAAGACTCCTCAGGCATTAGAGGATGCTCTGTACAACGAATACCTCTACAGACAACAGTACTTGTATCCTTTTTTTTTAAAGCTATTTTGACAAAGTACGTTGATTTTTTTTTGGCACGGGGGGTTGTTGAGACCTCGTGAACATTCGGCAGTTTTTGGCACGATGTGTTTTATGAGCAAATATGATGGCAAATGTTCTGTGTGCAGACGTCAGGTTTGACTGCAGTTGCAGCCACACTGATTGTTTTCCTTGACACAGACAAAGCATTAAAAAAAATGACAAGGAAGAGAAATATTGCCAGTTACCAGAAGATGCTCAAGTTGTGGATTTTGGCCCCGTGCCCAGATCTCGCTATCCCTTGGTAGCACTGCTGACGTTGGCAGATGAGGAAGACAGAGAAATTTATGATATTGTAAGTAATGTCAGAATATATTCTAGAGTCACTGTATTTAAGGTCTGAATGTTTCAGGAGGGAGGCTTGAATAAAGCAGCTTCCCCTAAAATTTGGTCCTTCACTTGTCACCGGTGTCTCCAGAGCAGCGTGGAGGAAGAACAAGGATGATTTTAATGTAAAAAAAGATGTGTGGCATTTAAAAGAGGCTTGTTTCCCAAAGCTCCTCTGTGCCAAGGTCTCTGTGGCCAAAGGAAGGAGGGTTGTGGCAGGTCAGTAGCCTGTTACTCTGATTTTTCAGATCACACAGACCCGTGGTGGAGCTCTTGTGCCGAGATGGAATTTTGGATTCTGTTGGCGAGGCAGGAGGGTGGTTTTTTTTTTTTAGTGTCTGGCACAGATACTGAGCTGATTGCTGACTTGGCTGTTAGAAACACAGAAATTCCCTTTCTGCCACAGGTCTGTGTCGTGCAGTTCTGTCTCACAGGAGCTCCAGGTGAGTGGCAGGAAGGGGTGAAGGTACAGATGGATAGGAGATACTCAGCTCCCCAAAAAAGGATCTCCTCCTGATCTCTTACTGTTAAAGCAGCTTCAGCCTTGTCACATGCAGCTCAATATGCTTTATATACCCTAAATTAATTATTTTTTGAGTTATATGAGATACATTTTTCTGTGTTAGCACCAACTGCTTGAACAATGACACAAGTGCCTAAATCCATTTGAATGCTTTTCCATGCATTCATCTGGAAGTTGTGATCACACCAGTGCCTAGGAAATCTGTCCTCTTTCCAGGTGATTCCTGTCCTTGGCTTCTTGTCACCTGACCTTAGGACTGCCCTGCTCCCTCCTGTCCCCACTCGAGGTGTTTCCTGCAGATTATAAATTTTTTATATGTTTATATATACATTTTTATAGTTTAACCTAGAGACTGTAAATTTAATATTTGAATGTGTTTGACACTAGCATGGACATGACTTTGTAACACCTCTCTTTTGTTCCTTAGCATAGCAGAAAGGGGTGCAAAGAGAGTGGGGGGGGAGTATTTTTCCTCTGGTTTTGGAGGAAAGGAGCTCATCTAGAATGCATAAATCTGGTCAAGGAGTGACTCCACCATGTCCTTGCCAGACAAATGTCAGAATTGCATCTGGGTTGTTGAAACAAACTTGTAAAATACAAATATACTGTGGAAAAGGATATTTGTCAGTGTGATATAACCATTTTGAATTATTTTGTGTGTGTGTGTGTGTCCATCACTACTGATGGTACTCCAGTATCTCTTCCTTGGGGGGTCTGATTTTCCAGTATATCTTTCGTAGGGGGGTTGATTTTCATCCTGACTGGTTTTGTCACCAGATCATCCCTATTTGGTTTTGTGCCATGATTTTCCTCTAGCTCCAGAAAATTAGCATGGCCATATATAAGAGTTACAGAAATTATTTGGAGACTGGCAGGGCTAAGTTGAAAGAAGCTTAGATCTCAGGTATTGTGGTTTAGGGAAAAAAAAAGACCTTTTCCCCACAGAAGAGTGAATTCAGTATAAATCCATATGTGTAAGTACAGACACATTTAAACTCTTTATTTAATTAGCCATATGTGGATTTTGAAGTGCAAGTCTGCTTTGCTTTTAATTTTCTTTTTTTTTTTTAAACAAAACAGCTTCTATATTTCATTTCACTTTTGACAGCTTCTGGGAACTACAATAATACTGAATTTCACTTTCTTTTTTCCCTGCTTTTTAGAGGCTATTACATAATTTGGGCAGGCTGGGGGGGGGGTTTAGGCACAGCAGGCAAGCTTAGAGGGCTTGTATTTCCAGAGAAACTCCTCCAAAGGCAACCCGTGGGGTTCCAGAATCCTTTCCAGCGAAATTTGTCTTTTGCCTGCTCTGTTTACAAGCCAGCAAGTGACATTTCTAAAGGCTTTTCAGAGCCTAAAAACTGTGTGTTTGTGAGGGAAGGGGGAGAAAGTGGAGAAGACTTTTGGGGAAGTCCTTGCAGTTTGTCAGCTCCTCGTGACTCAGGGGAGTGGGAAGGGGAGTGTAGGAGCTGCTGCTCCTGCTTGAAGTTCAGTATCCAGTTGGCCTCTCCAAGGCACATCCATGGCTGTGTGAGGAAGCCCTGCCTCAGCTGCACAAACCTTTACCTTCAGGGGAACTGCAATTGCTCAGTTGCCTTTTGCAGTTTGGGGCTTTAATTCCATGAGGTGGGAGCAGCCAGGGCAGGTCTGCGCCCTAAACTGGTCCCAGAAGGGCTCCTTATGGAGGAGCATCACCAGGGGATCTCTTGTGCCACATCCTGGTTTTGCCTTGTCCAGCATATTTTTTTTTTTGATCTGTGCTTGAAGTCAACGTTGTTGAATTCCTGGTTGTCCTGAATTAAGCAGGTCAGAGGCTGTGCCAGAGCAAATCATGGCATCCCAGAATGGTTTGGGTTGGAAGGCATCTTAAAGCCCATCTCATTTCACCCTCTGCCATGGGCAGGGACACCTTCCACTAGCCCAGGTTGCTCCAAGTGTCATCCAACCTGGCCTTGGACACTTCCAGGGATGGGGCAGCCACAGCTTCTCTGGGCAACCTGTGCCAGGGCCTCACCACCCTCACACACAAGAATTCCTTCCCAATATCCCATCTATCCCTGCCCTCTGGCACTTTGAAGCCATTCCCCCTTGTCCTGTCCCTCCATCCCTTGTCCCAAGTCCCTCTCCAGCTCTCCTGGAGCCCCTTTAGGCCCTGTGAGGGGCTCTCAGATCTCCCTGGAGCCTTCTCTTCTCCAGGCTGAATGCTCCCAGCTCTCCCAGCCTGGCTCCACAGAGTGATATAGTCAGAGGGAAAGTCACTAAACTTGGCTTTTATTCTGTCTGTAGATTGCAATGGTGGCTGTAATTCACATTCCTGACGAAAGCTACAGACTTTCCTGCAGAATATTATATCAGTATCTCCTCCTAGCTCAAGGTCAATACCACGACCTGAAGGTAAGACACTCACAGAGTCTTGTTTCGCTGGTGTGACAGTGTTAAGTTTAGTTCATGTGGGCTTTCAGGAGCCTAAATTAGTACAAGGCTTTTATTGTCATGCAAAGAACTGGATGGTGGTTAAAAATATTTTATCAGCTAGGTAGTTCCTGAGGAACTTACTGTACAGAAATATTTTCTGTGAAAATATTCAAGATTTCCTGGAGAAATTACTTGGTTCTAGTCTAGGAGTCCTGGGTCGTGTCCACTTTGTAAAGCAGTAGAAGAAATGAGCTGTTAAATGCTTCTTCTCTCCAGAATAATTATTTCCTTGCTAGTCACTCAAACCACCTCTTTCTCCCAAACTCCCCTTTCAATCAAGAAAGTTTCAGAAGAAACTTACTTTAAAAAATTCCTTTTTCCTGCAGTACGTGCTCCGAGGTCGGGAGTCATACCCAGAAGAATTTATGCTTCACGTAAAATAAGACCAAAAAAAAAAAACAAAACAGAGTAGGGGATTGGAATATGAGCAAGAGCAGAATGGGTTGAGTGAAGTGGACTTGACAGCTTGGTGGAGATAACTTTGGTAGGAATGGATGGAAGATCCCTCTGGGCACGGAGACTGATAGACCAGAAACAAACCCGAGCTGCTCAGAACCTCCCGGTAAAGTTCATGCGTGACGTTCACTTGATGCAGCCAGGATCTGATGACTTATCCTTAATATTTTCCCAGTGTTTTATGTGATTTTTTTATGCCTCTGAAATGCCTTTTACTGAAGGCCAGGCAGCTGTCAGGACCCACACAGAGTCTGGCACTGTTTATCCCAGAGAAGTGACCCAGTGGAACTTGTGTTGCACG
Source organism: Corapipo altera (assembly GCF_003945725.1). Lineage (NCBI taxonomy): Eukaryota > Metazoa > Chordata > Aves > Passeriformes > Pipridae > Corapipo > Corapipo altera. The sequence continues at coordinate 1,793,382 of NW_020884946.1, read as the reverse complement.
TGTGTGTGTGTGTGTGTGTGCAGGGATTGGGGGAGAGCTTGCTGACTTCTAAATATTCCTGTTTATGTGTATTTTAGCAACTCTTCATGTCTGCAAATAGCCCTGCACCATCCTCAAGCAATACATTCCCTGGGAAGAGCAGCACTGACAGGACCTTGCTGGAAAAGGGCGGGCTGGCTGGGAACGAACCGGAATTGCAGGAAGAAAACAGCAAAGACTGTGTTGTTTGCCAGAATGGCCCCGTGAACTGGGTCCTCCTGCCCTGCAGGCACACGTGTCTGTGTGATGGCTGTGTCAGGTATTTCCAGCAGTGTCCCATGTGCAGGCAGTTTGTCCAGGAGTCTTTCCCACTCTGCAGCAAAAAGGAGCAAGACGAAGACGAATCGACCCATGGCTTGCAAGATGTTCTTCCTGGAAGAGTTTTTTAATGGGAGACAAAAATAGAAGACCTGGGCTGTGTGCACGGAGATTAAATGTGGAAGCCAGACTGTTTATGGGAGGATATGTAGCAGTAACTTGTAGGGTTTTTGCTTTTTATTGTCAGGTAATTTTCAGCTTCCTTATTTTTCCTCGCTCCATATGCTCGCAGGAGCACTGTGCTTGTGTGCAATGTGGACAGGAGAAGTGCGTAGGATGTCTCTGAAGGATGTGATTTTATTTATAACTGCTTCCTAGTTTTTCTTGGAGCACTATTGGAGGCTATTTCGACTACTAAATTTAGTGTGTCTACTAAAAAAAGAATAAAAACTTGCAAGTGCAGTTGAACACAGCTCATTCTATATTTATTGCATTTAAAATACTAGAGCCATGTGTCATCTTAACTTGGTATAATTTAGGAACTTAGCACTTTACAGAATGTACCATATGAAGGAAAGTAAATATTATTCATTGTTAACCCCCTTGTGTATTTATTTTGTAGCTGAAGGCTGGACTGTGGCAGGAGCTGAGAGTGGAGGGATTCAGGACAGAGTTTCTGGCTGGTTTGAAGGATCTGTGTGTGTGTGTGTGAGGGACTTCAGCCAAAGCCCTTTGGAAAGATTTCTGTTGATTATTCTTGAGCTACACATTGGTGACACTTTCAAGTCTGAGCCCCTGCTATGACATCTTGAGACACAGACTTTCAGTCTTGTTGGCAATGCCTGTAAGAACTTGTTCTCCATGCAAGTGGTGGTTAATCACTCCCCAGAGTGGTGACTTGGGCAGTTTTGTGGTGCTTTGGGGGATTTCCAACTCTTTTCACTTGCCTGGTCAGCTTGGATGCAAAGTTAACCAGTTACTTTTATCAATAGTCCCAGGGAATTTATTTGCTCTAACAAAGAAAGAAGCTAAAGAATAGCAGAAAATTATTTCTTTTCTTTCAATGGCGTATTGGCAAAAGCAATAAAAAATGGCTGTTGAGAAGAGAAAGTGGTCTGTTTCTTAAGAGAGGCACAAATTCTCCTCAGGACAGACCAGCTGACTTTCACATCTGCTCATGTGAGACAAAATGCTCCTCAGGACCTGTAAAAATGGGGAGTAGCTGCTCTCTGTCATCCCTCTTGTTCCCTTGCAGCTTCTCCCCACATCCAATTCCAGGACAGCTGCTCAGGCTCAGGCAGGGAAAGCCGTGCTCCACGTGCTGCAGCCGCCCTCTCCTGCAGCTACAAGGCCCACACAAGGTGCTGCACACAAGGTGCACACAAGGTGCTTCCAAACCAGGGAAGGAGCTTCCCCTACTCAAAGGTATTCCATCTTCACCTTCCTGTCCTTCTTTTTTTATTGTTTGCCCTGACCCTGCTTCCAAACTCCTGGCAATTACCTCTGGGGGAAAGATTCAGGTGGTGGGAAGAGTAATGGTTGGTTGTAAGGACAGGTGGAGGTGGGGAATTGATGGATGTAGCCACAGGTTTCCAGAGAAATCTGGGTCAGCAGCTGGTTGTAAGACAATTTATCTGATGTGCCTAAAGTGACCTTCCTGGCCAGGGATAACTCTGGAATAAACTGCTGGACAAACCAGGCTTTTGTTTGCACCGTGTGTCAAACGGGACTGACACCCCGAGGTGTCTGTGGGGACCGAGCAGTGTTTGATCCATGGCAGCAGCTGATTCCATAAGAACAGATCCCACAGCACGTGGGACAGAGGCTGGACAGCTTGTTATTCCAGAGGAGCAGGTTAATGCTGCACTGGTTCCAGCCTGGAGCTGGGCACTGATAATTAGCAGAGACTTGTTTGCCCACTTAGAGGATGGGAGAGGTGCTGTTTGCTGCTGGACCACGGTAGTCACCGATATCAAATCAACCAATTGAAATTTCCCAACGAGGCAGGGTGATCCAAACCCATGGGCTTGTTTAATCTCAGAGTGAAATGGTATTCAAGCAACCCCACAGAGAGTTGCCTGGTCTGTCTCATCCTTCAATCGATGCCAGAATTAAATAATAATGGCAAACAGGATGTAGCTGTGCTGAGCTGCCAGGCCATGTATTTACCATTAAGTCTGTCCCAGCTTTTCATTTGTTTCATCTTCTTTTAATAGCATTTTCCAGAGATGCTTAGTTGCTTTCTCAGCTCTAACAAGCTTCCTTGCTGGCCCAAATGAAAGACCTGATGGAGAGTTATAAAAAGTACAGTAGCTGGCTCGTTACATTTGCCCTTCTTCTAAGGAGCCATCCCAAAATGTAGATCAGGTAAGGAGGAAAAGGAGCAGCTCTAAAGCTGCCTTGTGTGTCCCTTGGTTGTCTTAAAACAGGGATTCAAGGCTCTAAGAGAGAAGTAAAACCTTCCTGTGACCCACAAAAACACAGTGTATTGACAGAGGCTGTTCTGCTCTGTCACCCTGTTGTAATAGAGGCAACATAATGTTCCTTTTCTGCTCATTATAGATGATGTTTATGGATTTGGTGACATCAAGGAGCACTTCTGGCAGCAAGACTTGCTTCTTTTCAGCAGCATTGGGGTTTTACAGATTTGTGCTGGTTTTTGCTGCAGGAGAGGTTGGTTGGGTTTGGTTCATTAACCAGTCAGAGCTGAGGCTTTGGAATGGGTTGATCAGACTAAGTGGTGCTGCTTTAGGGATGTCCCAGGGTGTCTTTCCAAGTGCCAATTGAGTATGACTGGGACATCTTCCTTCTGTAGGGAAAGCTGCTGTGTTAGGATCTTCCTTCCTCCTTCCCTGCCTCCTTCGAGTAGAGGGAAAATGGTTGGAGGGCAAATCCAGGTCGGTTCAGGTGGTTGCTGTGCAACTCCCTGACAGGGGGGTGGAGCCAGGTGGGGGTCGGTCTCTTTTCCCAAGAAACAAGCAATAGGACAAGAGGAAACAGCCTCAGGTTGGCCAGGAGAGGTTTAGATTGGATATTAGGGAAAATTTCTGTACTAAAAGGGTGATCATGCTGCCCAGGTACAGGTTTTGTTCAGCTTTAAGACGAGCTTCCACGTGGATCTGATTTAGGTGCCTCATTTACGTTCTAACGTCGTTTTAAGTAGGGTAAAAGGAGCCAGGAACCTGGATCTGAGTTTCTCCTGCTAATTTGCCCCTTGCTGGGTCCCCTCATGCCCTGAGGAAGCTCTGCCAGGGCCGCAGGTGATGTGTGCCAGGTGAAGGGGGTCTGGGGCTGACGTCTGTACTGGGAGGTCTCTGTGGTAACTGGGCACCAGTCACCACTTGCTCAGTTGTCCTCATTCCCAGAACAAACAAGGACTGGCCTCTGTCACTGCAGTGGACGTGCAGCCCCTGCAGAGGCTGTCCCTGGTGTCCTCTGTGTGTGGAGCTGATGTAATTAATGCCAGGGACAGCTGAATTTCATCTGATACAGCAGAAGTCCTCTGAACTGAGCTGTTAGAAGGGCTTGGTGTTGCCTTGCTGGAGGATGCTGGGCATGAAAAAAAGAGGAAACCAGGATTAGGGAGTTATTTCTGGGTAACTTTAGTATTACTGCCATTTTTGATGGCACACAATGATGGAGATGCAAACCTGAGTACAGCTACAAGGCTACAACCAGGCACTGGAGGGTCCCATGCTTTGCAGGGTCACCTAAAAGCAGCCCCCAAAAACCACTGAGGGGCTCAGAAAGTCTCTGCAGAGTCACTGGGGCAGCTCTACATGTTTCTGTGTTGCTTTCTCTCCCTCATGTCCACGAGCAGCATGGGCAGAGAGAGATGAGACTGTAGTGCAGCGATGGTTGTACCTGTAAAAAGGGGCTTCCACTAGTTTGGTTCCATAAATTTGTGGGAATGTGCAATGCCTACAAAAAGGCACCTTTGAGTGGGTGCTGCTGCAGCTGAACTGGGAGAGTCCTGCTTTAATTATCTGGACAATTAGTTGCTACCTGTGTTTGATATCCTCAGCCTGGAGCGACCTTTTATGAGCAGATTTGTACTTAGAAGGCTTTCCGAGGTTTTAAATGCTTCCTCCAGCTTTTTGTCTTTATCAGCTGAGGAGTTCTGGCAGTTCCTAATAATTTTTCCTTTCCCATTGCATCTCCACTTCACATCTAATATTTCCTGGCAGAATTCTCCATAGTAGCTGCAGTCAGGGGACTGGTGAGAAGCCTAATGCATCACTTCTCTCTCTCCTCCTGCTATTTATTCCAGTGTCTATCAGCTCCTCGTGAGCAATATTTTAACAAACGGGCTGGAGGGAGGATTGCTAACTTGTGAATTATTTTGATAGCTATCCTCTTCATTTTTTTCCTGCAATTCTGTAGATGCTGTTGAGTTTGGAGGCAGTGGGACCCCGGAGATCTACCAGGGGGTTGTCCTGCATCAGCCTCCTGCCACCAGAACTGTGAGGTGCAGATGTTGTGTCCTCGCTGGCCACGGGCAGCACAGACACCGTGCTCAGAGCTGTTTGATTTTTGGCTCCAGTTCCTGAGGGTTCCTCGATTTCAAGGGTGTTCCCTGTAGGGGAAGAGCATGGACTGTGAGCAGCTTGCAGGGAGCCCGGGGTGGGATGTTGCTGGCAGTGAGGCTGAGGATAATTACGGGAAGGGGGGAGCCCCGAGGGAGTCGGGCACGGCCCTGTCTCCTGTGGCTGCTCCACTTGCCAGGGTTAACAGAGCCCTGGATGGCAGCACATGTCATTGATCAAAGTGAGACCAGGGCACCGATTTATGGCCCAAGGAAAGCTTGGAAAGGGATGATTTTCATTCACCAGCCACTGCCATACACGGAGACAAAATTGGCAGCCCAGCTGCTGCCTTTCCTTTCAAAGCTGGTTTTCTCCTAAGTGGTCAGTACCAAACCCTGGCTGGAGCAGCTGCAGCATCACCCAAACCCTCCTCTGCCTGAATGACACAAGAACTCACCTTTACATTTTGCTATAGGACCAAAAGTAAGGTGTTTGCCAAGAACTGGTGGATTCACATTTAAGAATGACTACGGCTTTTCCAGTCTTTTGATCTTTAAGTATCTTCCCAGAGGCATGAAAATGTGTAAATAAGTCTGACAGTTCCAGTTTTCCCTTTCAGCACCAACTTCTTAACAAAAAGTCTTCATCAAGTTCTGCAGTATTTAATGCTCTGTTATTAGTGCTGGAGTTCTGTGTCCAGCTCTGGGGCCCCCAACACCAAAAGGATAGTGGAGTGAGTCCAGAGGAGGCCATGAAGGTACTCCAAGGGCTGGAGCACCCCTGCTATGGAGAAAGTCTGAGAGAGCTGGGGTTGCTCAGCCTGGAGAAGGCTCTGGCAACATCTTAGAGCCCCTTCCAGTGCCTAAAGGGGCTCCAAGAGGGCTGGAGAGGGACTTGGGACAAGGGATGGAGGGACAGGACAAAGGGAATGGTTTCCCACTGCCAGAGGGCAGGGTTAGATGGGATATTGGGAAGAAATTCTTGCCTGTGAGAGTGGTGAGGCCCTGGCACAGGTTGCCCAGAGAAAGTCTGGTACTTCTCCATCCCTGGAATTGTTCAAGGCCAGGTTGGACAGGGCTTGGAGCAACCTGGGATAGTGGAAGGTGTCCCTGCCCATGGCAGGGGGTTGGAAGGAAATGGTCTTTAACCCAAATAATTCTGTGATTCTGTGATTAACAAACTGTTTTCTTTTCTTCTGTCCTGAAACAGGTTTTTGATAATACAAAGGACTGTTGATCCTATGACATGTTTTGATGGGATCCTCTGCATCCTTTATTTTAGCTTTATTTTAGCAACCTCTAACTTGGTGTACCCAACTGCTGGATCTACTTGCAGCAGCCCATGAGACACCTATTTCACAGCACCTCTTGGACTCAGAAGTCTCCAGGCTTTGCAGAGCTGTGCCCTCAGCAGTAATTTGATGGGCTTTATTGCTGGGTTTGACAGGCAGGTTGGCAATGGGCAGATTTCTCTGCAATTCCTCCTCCTTCTGCTTCCAATGACCAGGCTCCACTGTCCCCCTCTGGATACATCTGGCGTAGCCAGCTGGAACAGGTGGACCTCCACTGGGCCACATTTTTAGTGGTGTCCTTAATCATTCCTGGTTGCTCCTGGTGTTAATTCTCCAAGGAAGCCCCATAAAAGCCATGTCCTCTAGCACAGCCAATATTTACACGTCCCGTGTGGTCTGAAGGCTCCTGAAAGAGCTGGTGGGGACAGAGGGGTGGCTGGAGGCTGGTGAAGTTGGGGACAGTCACAGTAAAGCTTTGCCCTGGGGCCAGCAACCAGTTTTAACCACAGCCATCCACGCTGGAACACGATCCGTGACCTCGTGTGGTAACTATGTGGAGTTCTGTGCTGCAGGGAATGGGATCAATCCATACAAGGGCGAGGCAAACCCAAAGGCGTTTCCACTGACTCGGGACCAAGAGCCTTGCTTCTCCAAACGAGCCCCCTAAAGCACAAGAGTGGGAATGATTTTCAGTCTTTCGTGTGTCTCTTATTTGGAGCAACATAACCCTTTGTGGCAGGATTTGGAGGCAGACCTCGGTTCAGCTGAGCGGAACGCAAAACCCCCACGAGTCTGACCTAATAAGGTGGGTTTATCCCCTGTTTCTGTCCCCTCATTTCCATGAGAATCTTCTCCTTTTCTTGTCTTCTTTTCCCACCTCTTGCAGAGAAACTTGTCGATACCCATGAAGGCAGGAGTGGTGGTTTGGGGGCATTTTGGCAGAGTTTCCAGCGTTTCTTGTTTGGAGCCGAGAGCAGGAGGATCAGTGAGAGCTGTTTCCACCTGTGTTTGCCTTCTGTGCTTGGATCCCCTTCCAGAGTTCATCAGGTGGGAGTGTGGAGGTTTTCCTCCACCCCGGCATTCCCCCTACATCTAAACCCTCACCCAGCCTGGCAACTCTTCCAACTCTCCTTTAAGGAAATTCTTAGATTACCATCACTTTGTCAGCTGCTCCATTATTAATCACCAAGCAGGAAAACTGCCATAGTGTCAGTGCTGCTGACACGTGTCTTGGGCTGGAACCAGGCTTCCAAAGAGAATTGCTTGAGAGGGGTGGTTAGGGAAGCAATTTCCTCCATGGTGCTGCTAATGCACATCTCCAAGCCTGTCTTGGAGCTGCTGGAGCCGGGGAGTCGAGCAGCTCCGTTGAGTGGTGCCTCCTTGGGGATCAGTGTCTTGTTTCATCAGGGCCATCTGCTTGCAACACAGCCTCAGTCAGCTCCAAGTCTTCCAACAAGCTGCTTTCAGTGCCTGGCTGGAAGTGGTTGGAAAAATTGGAGTGTTGTAGGTAAACATGAGGCAGACTATGGGATACAGCCATCCAGGGAGTGATCTCACCAGCAGGGCTGTTAGTGTGCATGGAGAGGGACCCAGAGCTGCTCAGGGGTGCAGGCCCATCCCAGGTGTGAGTGGAGCTGTGCCAGCTGGGGAGGGTGGGATAGGACATCTCTGATGTGCCCCACAAACCAGCACTGCTGCCCCGAAGGCCCAGTGGGGCTTGGGTCAGGCTTAGCCCTCAACACATACACACAGGTCTCAGTCCTGCAAAGTCAAATTCTGCAAATACTCACTTTGCTGTCAGTCAGGTTTTGCAGTGTTTGTATTCAAGGGGTTGTTTGAAACTGGAGCAGCCCAGTGGAACTTCCTGGCTGCCGGGTTAAATAAATCCTTCGCATCCCTTTTCGCATCCCCTTCTTCCCCGGCTCCTCTTCATCACCCGTTCTGTCAGCATCACCGCAGCGAGAGCAGCCTGTGATACACTTGCCAGTGGTGTTCTTTTGAGAACCATTAGTTAAGATGATTTATTTTGTTGGCTCTCAGTCCCTGGGGTCCCTGTGAGCCAACTCATCAAGCGTGCAGGGCAGAGCTGACACTGCAGGAGAGGCGGATTCCCCCGCGCTCCCAGCTCAGCGTGGTGGTGTTTTTGGAGATGACACAGGGTCTTCTCACAGCAACCCCTTGACAGTGGCTAAACAAACATATGAGCAACGTTCCCCATGCTATAACCGGTATTTCCCAGTGCTTCTTTCACCAGATATTGGCACTCAGACGCTGCCACTTCTTCTCTTTCCCCTTCAGATCCGCTGTCACAGCTCAAGCCAGAGGCCTAAAGGTGCTTTTCCTCCCAGCCATCATCCCCCACTGCCTCTGGCATCAAGGGAGTCAGCCTGTGCTACTTTCATGAGGATTTGGGCTGCAACACCTAATTTTCCACTAACAGGGCTTAAGAAACACAGGTTGTACATCCAGACTGAGAGCTGATCCACGAGGAAGATTATGCATTAAGGCTGGAAGATGAGCAGTGCATACCCTGCCCCGAAATGATGCCAGAAAAACACAGTGTAGTAGAGTTAGATTGGGTATTCCAGGCCTGGGATTGTCATTTCCTCTAATTTCTTTAGTGCAGGAGATCTGTGTCCTCCTCCCTCAGCCCCAAGCAGGACAGACCTGGAGAATCACTGCTGTTCTCATGGTGAATTCAGACCCGAGATCACCCCCAACCCCCAGACTGGGCACAGGAGTGTAAATCCAAATTTTGTATTTGGGGAGAGCGACTTCTTACACAGGCAGATAGTGATAGGACAAGGGGAAGAGGTTCAAAACTAAAGGAGGGGACATTAGATTAGAAAATGGGAAGAAATTCCTGCCTGTGAGGGTGGTGAGGCCGTTACACAGGTTGCCCAGAGAAGCTGTGGCTGCCCCATCCCTGGAAGTGTTCAAGGCCAGGTTGGAGAGGGCTTGGAGCAACCTGGGCTAGTGGAAAGTGTCCCTGCCCATGGCAGAGGGTTGGAATAAGTTGGGCTTTGGGGTCCCTTCCAACCCAAACCATTCTGTGGCTCTGTGATTTTTAACATCTGCCTCATCCAGTCTGGAAATACAAACCCACACAGGTTTATATTATTTACTTTTTATTTTTAATTTTCTTATATTTCTTTTTGCTTGTTTGTTTTTGTCAGGGCTTTTTGTACAGCTCCACTTCACCACCCAATGTAAGGAAATCATTAGCATCCCAGTGGCCAATTCCCACACTGTGTTTAGGAACAAATGGAAGGGATGTTGTGTTTAATTATCTCAGCCTGCTTACCATGATATTTTCACTAATATTTGGGTTTAATGAGCTAGGAAATCTGGGCCATTGTGTGCTGGTGGATATACTCATCCTTTCTCCAGCTAAATATGTTATCAGATAGCTTTGACGGGGATGAGCAACGGCTTCCTTTGAACTCGGGAATCGTCAAGATTCACTAATTTGCTTAGACCACCTGCTTGGCTAATGTTACCACAGGCCTCTTGTTTTCTCTCTGAAATGGTAAACAGAAATGTAGAGGATGCCTAAATGTTGCTGTTCCAACCCTGGAGAAGAGGAGGCTGAAGGGAGACCTCATGGAGGGTGCAGCTTCCTCGCAAGGGGAAGCAGAGGGGCAGCACCGATCCCTGCTCTCTGTGACCAGTGACAGGACCTGAGGGAACCACTGGAGTGGTGCCAGGGGAGGTTTAAGCTGGATATTAGGAAAAGGTTCTTCCCCCAGAGGGTGGTTGGGCACTGAACAGGCTCCCCAGGGCAGTGGTCACGGCCCCAAGGCTGCCAGAGCTCCAGGAGTGTTAGGACAACGCTCTCAGGGACAGGGTGGGATTGCTGGTGTGTCCTGGGCAGGGCCAGGAGTTGGGATTGATGGAACTTGTGGGTCCTTTCCAACACAGGATATTCTGTGATTCCATGACCCACCCTGGTACAACATCAGCTCTGCCCCAGCCAACAGACAGCCTCCACTTTTTACCCCAAAACTTGCAGCCCTGCAGAAATGCTCCAGCTGGATCCATGAAGATCCCGAGGTCCCACAGGAATTACCATACAAAATATTTATCCTGCTTTCCCACTCGCTCTGCCTTGTGTTTGTGCATGGGGTGTCTTTGCTCCCAGGGCACAGTGTCTGCACATTGGATGCTCCATCTGCAGGGAAGAGATTTGGCCATGGGGGTGTTGGTGAGTCCCCCCACTGCAGTCAGGAAAGGAGATTTTCCTCCAGCCAGGAAGGAGGATCCTTCCATCACACTGATCTGCAGGGGAACACACCCTGCAAAGCAAGGAATGCAGCAAGGAATTTCTTCCACGGGTCACAGATCTATTTTTTAATTACCATAGAAACCTCCAAACATCCCGGCGTGTGCTGTGACGTCAGGGTCTCTACTCCTCCATATCTGCTTCCCGGGGACACTCTGGGGAATAAGAGCCATGGGGTCTTGAGTGGTGGGTGATCCTTTTTGGGGTTAATTAGCAGGCAGGCTCTTGGTGTCTCCTGGAGCACGGGACAGACTCTGCCTTCGGTCTGTTACTCTTGTTCACCCACCACTTGCTGTTGTGGGGGGATCCGTCTCTTGCCGACCTTCCCAGCCTTGCAGAGGGATGTATTCGATGTTTCATCCCTAAATATCCTTCTGATCGCTGCCCTTATCACTTTAGATGTGCAAAATGCAGAACCTGGGAGGCGTTTTTTGGCAAAGCCAGCTTGGCAACCCTTAAATTAGCAGCGTTTGAGCGCGTGGAGCTCTGCCTGGAGCCCCTTGTGCCGATCGCGCTGGCGGTGGAAGGAGCCTCCCTCCTCATTCCCATACAGAGGGTGTATCCTCGTGGCTCCATGGGCCATCCCACAGCACACCCGGACAGTGGGAGGACTGTCAGCACTTAGGTGAGGGGAAAGGGGCTCTTTGGTGGGAGCGTTTGTTAGGATGGAGCTGTAGGATGAGACAGATGGCCGGGGTGTGTTGGCAGGGAACTCCGCTCCTGTTTGTTTAATTAGTCACCAGACAGACTGAGAGCTAAAGGCAAACTCAGAACTGTGGTGAGATGGACCATTTATGCTTGCTGATCCCACTTGGTGATCCTCATCTCGTCATCCTGCTGTGGGATTGATGCTCCAGCACACAGGACTGGGTGTTCCCGGTGGATTTGGGTGGCCTTTGTCTCCCTGCGAACATTTTTCCCCCCGAAAGGGACAGATTCAGACAGGTGTGTTGCTTTTTCAGCCAAAGGGAGCACAAACACAGAGTTTTCCTTTCTCCAGCACCCGCCAGAGCACAGAGCCACTTTTGGGAAACAAATTCCTAGAGGGGCTCCAAGAGAGCTGGAAAGGGAATTTGGACAAGGGCATGGAGGAACAGGACAAGAGGGAATGGCTTTGAACTGACAGATATTCCCCACGAATCATTTTTATTCCAAATAAAAAGCCCACAGATAAAAGCACTTCATACCTTTATTTATGCTTTAAAAAGCGTTCAGTTCTACTCAGAATTTTGGTGTGTTCTTCCAAACACTTGTGCACAGGGATTTCTCTTTCTCCATTTGCCTTCTTGGATATACCTGTATCCTTCATCCCTTCTAATGAGATGAAAATAAATGAAAAAAATAAAAAAAAAAATAAATGGAAATAAATGAGAAATGGGAAAGGGAAATAAAGTATGTGTGGGAAATGGATAACCCCAAACACAAATCCTGTCCCTCTCCGGGGGAAATGGATAACCCCAAACACAAATCCTGTCCCTCTCCGGGGGAAATGGATAACCCCAAACACAAATCCCGTCCTTCTCTACACACGCGGTGCTTAGAGGTGTATATTTAAAATGTATATTTAAAAAACGCCGCAAATAATAATAATAATAATAATAATAATTTTAAAATTTAAAATATAACCATTTTAAAATTTGCCATTTTTGCCCGGAGCCCAAAGCGGCGGGTTTTCCCTCCCACCCCCCCCCCCCCCCCCCCC
>NW_020884946.1:1780676-1781184 GCF_003945725.1 Corapipo altera | reverse complement strand
CCCCCCCCCCCCCCCCCCCCCCCAAAAAAATCACCCCCTGCCATTACCCCGCAGCCCGCTAGAGGGTGGTTTCCTCCAGCGGGAAATCCGCAGGACGTGGAGCGGGGCGGGAGTGGGGGGGGGGGGGGGGGGGGGCGGGGGGTGTTTTCCCGCCCTGCCCCCGCCGGGGGGGGCGCCCCCAATACCGGGGGGGGGGGGGGGGGGGGGAGGGGGGACGGGGACGGGGGGACGCGCGTCCCTCTCCCCTCACCCCTCCCCTCCCGCCGCCAGCGCGCGGCTGGCCCCGCCCACCGCCCCCCCGCGCATGACGTCACCCGTATGCAAATGAGCGGCATGAGGGGAGCGGGGGCTCGGCGCGCGGCCGGGCTCAGTCTCGCGCCGCGGAGCGCGCGCGCGCCCCCCGCCCCCCCCTGTTCTCCCACTTCTTCCCTTTTTCCCGCCTCCTTCCCTCGTTTCCCCCCCTCCAACCCCCCCCCCCCCCCCCCCCCCCCCCCCCCCCCCCCCCCCC
>NW_020884946.1:1779827-1780576 GCF_003945725.1 Corapipo altera | reverse complement strand
GGGGGGGGGGGGGGGGGGGAGGCCGTAGTGTGTTTTCCAGCATTCCCCGTGCCGGAGGGAGCACCCAAAATTCCGGGGGGAGGGAGGGGGCGGGAGGTGGGACGGGAACGGGGGACGCGCGTCCCTCTCCCCTCACCCCTCCCCTCCCGCCGCCAGCGCGCGGCTGGCCCCGCCCACCGCCCCCCCGCGCATGACGTCACCCGTATGCAAATGAGCGGCATGAGGGGAGCGGGGGCTCGGCGCGCGGCCGGGCTCAGTCTCGCGCCGCGGAGCGCGCGCGCGCCCCCCGCCCCCCCCCTGTTCTCCCACTTCTTCCCTTTTTCCCCCCCCCCCCCCCCGTTTCCCCCCCCCCCACCCCCCCCCCCCCCCCGCCCCCACCTCCCCTTCATCCCACGGACATGGCACGGCCACCCCAGAACGCCGCGCCGCCCCCTCCTCCCCCGATCCCCGGGGCCGGCGTGAGTCAGGTGAGCGTGTTTTTATGGAGTGTGTGTGGGGCGAGGGGGGAACTTTTGTGTGTGTGTGTGTGTGTGTGCGTGTGTGGTGGGGAGGAGGGAGGGTGTCGTTGTGCTGCAGTGAGGGGGGTGTCGGGTGTTTTCCCCGATCCCCCGGGGCGGCGGTGGCGGGTGCGGGGGGATCGCGGTGAGGGTGTGGGAAGGCGCGGGTGAGGAGTGGGAGGGAGGCAGCGGGGCTGCGGGCGAGCCTTCCTCCCCACTCTCCTCCTCCTCCTCCTCCCGCTCGTCCCCCCC
>NW_020884946.1:1733762-1779427 GCF_003945725.1 Corapipo altera | reverse complement strand
CCCCCCCCCCCCCCCCCCCCCCCCCCCCCCCCCGCCCCCACCTCCCCTTCATCCCACGGACATGGCACGGCCACCCCAGAACGCCGCGCCGCCCCCTCCTCCCCCGATCCCCGGGGCCGGCGTGAGTCAGGTGAGCGTGTTTTTATGGAGTGTGTGTGGGGCGAGGGGGGAACTTTTGTGTGTGTGTGTGTGTGTGTGCGTGTGTGGTGGGGAGGAGGGAGGGTGTCGTTGTGCTGCAGTGAGGGGGGTGTCGGGTGTTTTCCCCGATCCCCCGGGGCGGCGGTGGCGGGTGCGGGGGGATCGCGGTGAGGGTGTGGGAAGGCGCGGGTGAGGAGTGGGAGGGAGGCAGCGGGGCTGCGGGCGAGCCTTCCTCCCCACTCTCCTCCTCCTCCTCCTCCCGCTCGTCCCCCCCAGCCCCGCTGACGCCCCCTCCTCTCTCTGTTCCAGGTGTGAAGCCGCCGCCGGCAGGAGGTCGCTCCCCCCTCCCGCCCCCCTCGCAGGGGGCAGCCCTGACGCTGGGCTTTTCCTTTTTTTGGGCTTTTTAAAAAATTTTTTTTTTTTTAAATTTTTTTTTTTTTTTTTTTTTTGGCCCCACCGTCTCCCTCCCTCCCTCCCTCCCTCCTTCCTTCCCTTCCTCGCTCCCTCCCTCCAGGAATCCAGCGCTGCACCGAAGCCAGAAGAGAGGGAGCAAAAAAAAAAAAAAATCAAAAAAAAAAAACCCCAACCCAGGCCGAGAGCTGCGTCCGAAACCAAACCCGCCCTTCGCCCGTCGCAGAGGAGATTCTTCTTTTTTTTTTTCCTTTTTTTCCCCCCCTTTTCATTTTTAATCACCATTATTTTTATTATTATTGTTATTATTATTATTATTATTATTATTATTATTTTTATTTTGAATAGCCCTGCCCCGAGCACGGTGGCGGCGGCGGCGCCGGGGGCAGGGAGGCTGTCCCGGTTATTTATTCTCTCCCCGCAGAGCTGTCCCTCCGGCTCACCATGATGTTCCGAGACCAGGTCGGCGTGTTGGCCGGGTGGTTCAAGGGCTGGAACGAGTGCGAGCAGACTGTTGCGCTGCTCTCCCTGCTCAAACGCGTCAGCCGGACCCAGGCTCGCTTCCTCCAGCTCTGCCTCGAGCATTCCCTGGCAGACTGCACCGAGCTCCACATCCTCGAAGGGGAGGCCAACAACCCCGGTGAGTGGCGTTTCGCCCAGACCCTCCCCGAGCCGTGCTCTAAACGCCGTCAGAATTTATGGAAAAACGTTAAAAATACACCCAGGAAACGAGCGCGGTGTGGGAGAGGGGGCTCCCCGGCTCGATTGCGGGAACAGCTTCTCTCTTTCTCTCCTCACGTTTTATTTTCCAAACGGGGGTTTGGCTTGTTTCAGTTTGGTTTTTCACAGCAAACTACTCCGCTCCATGGCGTGGTGTAACTACGGTAGCATGAATGATTGGTGGGTTTTTGTTGGTTTTTTTTTTTTTCTTCTCCCCCCCCCCCCCCCCCCCTTCCTCCTTCCATGCAGTTTCCTGTGAAATAAGTAAGTCAGGTCACGTAGAGTCTGGATTTTCTGGGCTTCTTTTGGACAACGTGGCTTGATTTGCTCTCTGCAACATGCAAAAGCAGCCCATTGCTACCTCAGACGAACTGTTGTTGTATAAAGGTCTGGGTAACTGGGTTATCCTATTTTTTTTTTTTTAAATTTTTTTTTTCCCCAAAATGTGGCAATTCCTATTTCATCAATCAGTTCGTCCCTGTAGGGCCGCCTTTTTTTTTTTTTTCCTGCAGCTCTGAATACCCCTCTTGTGTTTCAGCAGAGCTCTAAGAAAATATGAGTGGACTGTTTTATGTTTCTGAGGGTGCAGGACAGAAAACGTGCGTGGCTACGGAAAGTGTATTTCGCTTTTATTTATTCACCATTACAAGTTGCCCAACTCCCGGGAAGTAAATGGAGTTAGAGCAGGATGGAAGTGGCACAAGCGCCGGGCGAATCCTGCCGTGTGCTCCTCTGTTTATTTATGGGGGGGGTGGTTGTTACAGATGTGTGTGTTCCTGAGGGGGGGATGTAAACAGGGATGCAAGTCGCTTAAAGTAGAGTTTTTGCAACACAGAGCAGGGAAGGCAAAACGTATTTTAGTGTCTTTTAGTTGCACGGTTCTGTTCCTCCAAGCCCTTCCAAAAAAAAAAAAAACCAACCAAAAAAAAAAACCCCCCCACCCCACAAAAAAAAAAAAAGAAAAGCACCCCCCCCCCCCCCCCCCGTGTTGCAAAGCATGCCTTTGATTTAAAATCCCCGGGGGCAGGGGGAATTGGGATTTGGGTTTTGGGCTGTGCACGGCGAAAGCGGTGCCGGGGAGCGGCCGCGTTCCGTGATGGGTGGAAATCTTGCGGCCGGATCCCGAACAGAGCCCCCGGTGTGGACGGGGCGGGAGGAATGCAGGGTCCTTCTCCAGCTGTTCCCTATTAGAGCACCGAGCCGGCAGGGTTTGGCAGCTGCCTGCGCTGCCATTTGATGACAAGGTCCAGCGCAGCGCCGTGTTCCACCGAGGAGGACGGATTTAAGTCCTCCTGCAGGAAACCGAGCCCGGGGCTGCTCCGGCGCAGAGGGATCGGGGCTGGCTACGGGGGAGCCAGGCTGGAATTGGCCGTTCCCTTATATAGCTTGGAGGAATGAGAGGGAGGAATGCTGCGTCTGGGCGCAATACTGCTGCTTTTATAAACAGCTGAAGGGATGAACCTCATCCATCCCTTTGGGTGGGGAGGCCCCGGGGGGGGGGGGGCCTGGCGGGAACACAGCTCTCCAAGCTGGGCTGCTCCGGGATACATTTGCAGCCTCCCGTGCCAGCCTCAGCACAGCCTCGCCGTGATTCCCTCTGCGAGTCGGTGCGAGCCGTACATTTGTAATGTTATGCTTTTATCAGCGTTGCAGTTTTTCATTCATGCTGTGGGTTTGGTGGTAGCCCAGTCCCCTCGGTCGGTCAGGGGATCGGAGGGGGGTGATTTGCACCCTGACATCAGGAAAGGCGAATTATGAGGGAAAGCAGGGGTTTGAAGCGTTCCCGGCCGCAGAGTCACCCAGGGCCGCCTGTGCCGTGGCGTTTCCTCGGGGTGAGCCGGGGTGCAGGGCAGGGGTTGGGCCGTTCCCACCTCTGCTCCTGCGAGCAATCCCTGCTTGCCCCTGTAATCCCGTTGACCTTGCTTGGCGCGAGGATTTCTCCTGCGCGTGGAGCTCGGCATCCCGCCTCCTGCCCGTCCCTCGGTGCGTTGGTGGAGCTGCCTGAGCGTTCCCTGACGTTCCTTCCAAAAACAAGCCGCTCCTCCAGGGCGTGTGTAGCTCCCGTGCCAAAACCTGGGTCCGTTGAGTGCCTCTGTCTCACCAAACACATCATCCCCCGTAGGCTTTCCCATGGGATGGACATATCCGTGCATCCTGTGGAGCAGGACGTGCGCTTTTCCAGGCAATCCTGTTGCAGTGGAGGGAAGGTTAGCTGAGATTCGCAAGCAGGATCTGTTAAGAAATGGCTTTATAGTCTCCAGTGTTAGCACTGCCTTCTTCATGAAACCACCTGTGTTCCTCAAGTCGCTCCTGTTCCGTGCCTGTTCTGCAGTCTGGCGCTTGTCACTTGCCTGGCAGTGGAATCACACCGAGTCCTGAGCGGCAGCGTCGTCATCGAACCTTGTGCTACTTGTTACTCTTTGAGTCCTGGTGTTTGCATAACTACTTTGGGCTCGATTCTCTCCCGGGCTG
Organism: Corapipo altera; assembly: GCF_003945725.1. Lineage (NCBI taxonomy): Eukaryota > Metazoa > Chordata > Aves > Passeriformes > Pipridae > Corapipo > Corapipo altera. The sequence goes on along the minus strand of NW_020884946.1, from coordinate 1,775,686 downwards.
GGGCCTGGGGTGGCTCCTGGTGTGTTTTCCTGGTGTTTGCTGGCTTGGAAATGGTGGCTCCCTGCTTTTAGGTGCCCCCACCTGTCTCCCTGTTGATGTTGGGGTCGTGGTGGTGCTGGTGCACAAGAGATTGTGGGGTGATGGGGTTGCACAGCCCTGATGGGCTGTAGGAGTTGGCTGTAAGGTGTGGGATGTTCCCATTCCATGGGGCACGGGTGAAATCCATTGTCTGGGAAGGGGTGTCACCGTGACTTCAGCAGCGCCGGGCTGAATGTAACGTGCTGGGCTGATGTGCCAGAGCAAGTGTTGGAATTACGCTGGGTCCTCGTGGGAAGCGAGTTGTTTTGTACATGCAGGACCTGTTGCTTGTCCCAGCCCTGTGGGGAGATGGGAAAACTGGAATATTACTCCTAGTTTATGGTCATTCAGAAGAGGTGGCAGCCCTGCTGTTGTGATCCGTGGTGGATGAACACCATCCTTGGCAATATCATCACCAACAGTGTTGGTCCCAAAGGGAGAGCAGAGCTTTGAGATCCTCACTGGCTGGTTGAGCTGGGGCCCGTGAGCTTTCAGGTGTGTGGAGCAGGCAGAGAGGAAAACTCCTCTCAGTGAAGGTGTCCAGCTTGTTTCTTGCCTGATGACAGGTCTGCCATGAGATGGGATGAGATCTCATCTGCAGATGAGATGGGAAAACCTCAAGGAAGAAAAAATTACTCTTTTTAACTAGTTAGTTGCTGTGGAGAAGCAGGTACATTTAGTTTAAAGGAGTTCTATCTTGGGTTTTCTCCAAGTGTGAAGGTGTTTCCATAATCACAGCCAAGCTCTCCGTGTTAGGACTGCAAACCCTGCGTGGCTCTGCTGTGTACGACCCTCAGAAAGCCCTGAGGAGCCTCCTGCTTCTGTGGCTCTTTGGATACCTGCTCAAGCATGGATAGAACCACATTGCCCACCTCAGATGAGAGATGCCTGCAAGACATCCTGCAGAAAACTACACCGGTGTCTGGGAGCAGACCGGTGTGGTGACAGGATGTGGTGTGGGGGCTGCCCAGGTGGCTGTGAGACCACCTTCCATCTGTGGTCTTTTTAAAATTTAAAGGCATTGCTTGATTATAAAAGGAAAACAGAAGTGGGAAGCCAACATGGAAGGAAATCTTTATGTTTTTTCATTGGTGAAGTGCACATCTTGGGGTTGTCCTACACGGAGGCCTCGACAAGCTTTAATGGTTGAACTGGTGAAGAATGTGGGTTATTGCTGATTCAGTTTGAGCCTGAATGGCCTGGCCTGCTGGGCAGGGGGGAGAATATGGAAACCATATTATCTGTGCACAGAAATAGAAGTTTCAGGTATTGTATAGCACTATTTAAAAGCCTGCTATAACTTCCTTCCTTCCTTCCAGCCTGGCCTTGCTGGGCAGCTTCAGCCCCAGCTGCTCGGAGCCGTCAGGACGCGGCGACCTCCTTGGAGCCGCCGGTAAAGGTCAGGCAGGAGCATTCTGTGCCTTGTGGGAAAGGGACCTGTGCTCTTCCTGAGGCACTGAGGGATGCTTGGTACGGGGTACTGACCCAGTGAGCAGATAGGGAAGGCTGTATCCATGAAAAGTGGTCTGTAGGCTTTGGGCATGGAATGCAGGATGTGCTTCTGCTTTCGTCTACTTGGGTATCCCCTCTCTGGGATGGCCAGAGGTGTGACTGGGTTGGGTTTTTTTCCAGAGTAGTCCCACATCCCATCCCACCAGCCCTGCTTTCCTCACTCCTGTGCTCTCTGCTGGTCAACAGAGGTACCCAAAGGCTCCTTAAGGTCATACAGGCATCCAGACACCCACCTGCACCAAAGGAAGAGCAACAGCTTTAAACTCCTGGCATTGAAGGACAACAAGCTTTCCCTGCCCTGTGCACAGGACATTAACTGCTCCTCCTCATGTTAGGGCCAAAATCTTTATTTCACTTCAGCAGGCTGTCAGGTATCACAATGGGAGCATTGGGATGACCCAGATTCCTCATCCTGGGAAGGGAGGACTGGCCTGAGGAAGAGATGAGGGTTGCAGGGAGCAGTAATGTCTTTTAATAGACCAAGTGATGCAGCTGGAAAAAATGGCCAGGCACGAAGGTGCAGCAGCTCAAAGGAGGGCTTGTGTGGTTGTGGAGGTTTTTTTTTTCCCCAACTGTACCAGCTGGTCTATTAAAGGGTATTACATGTTCCTGCAGACCTTGCTTCTTATATCCTTAGGTCCCTGTGGCTCCAGCCATAGAGCTGTTGCTGCTACCCTGGTCACAGACAGTCTCCCAGCCCATCAGAAGCTGCTACCCTTCCACCTTGCAAATTTTGCAGTTTGCCCCCAGTGACCCCCCGCTGATGGAAAATTATCCCAGTGCCCAGTTAAAGGGTGTTTTCCTTTTTTTTTTTTTTTTTTTTTTTAATTTTTCTTGGCTTGTAGTTGCATTGCATTGCTGAGCTCCAGTTTAAGTGCCCTTGGGCTGTGTGAGGGCGTCGCTGGGCTGTCCCAAGGAGGGACTGGAAGAGCCAAGGAGGTGTCCCAGAGAAGGATGGGGCTGGGAGCTAAGCCTGTGTTCAGTGGGAGTGAAAGGAAGTTTTAAGTGCAAGGCATTGTGTGGTCCTTCCACACACTTGTCTCTGCCCAGAGAGGGGTGTGAGCAGCTCTGCCTGTTAAAAACCAGGAACTGGGACTCCTAAATGGAGAGAACATAGAACCTCAGAACAGTTTGGGTTGGAAGGGACCTTAAAGTTCATCCAGTTCCAACCCCCTGCCATGAGCAGGGACACCTTCCACCAGACCAGGTTGCTCCAAGCCCCATCCAACCTGGCCTTGAACACTTCCAGGGATGGGGCAGCCACAGCTTCTCTGGGCAACCTGTGCTGCTGAGCTCTGCAGCCTCAGATCTGCTGAGCTGTTGGACACACTTCTTTTAATCTGTGTGCTGGTACTTGAGCTGCTGCCAGGTTTTGTTTGCAAACTGGGGGGCTAAAACCTGTCTGTGCTGGGCTTTTTGGAGAGGAGCAAGGGGAGGTGTTCAGAGGTACAGAGCAGTGTTAGCCAGCACTGCACACCCAGTATCCTCTTGCAGTTGAAAGATATTTTTATTTTTAAGGATATTTTTCAGAGTGGCTCTGGGAAGCACCACAGGCCAACGTTTGGCTCGTGCCAGTCCCTGGCTGGAAGTAGGTCTGTGGCATGGCATGGCAAAGGCTTCCCTTTGCTGTCCCCCTCACCCTGATGCTGGGACATAGAGGAGACTCTTTTGGGCTTGCACTTCACTCTTTTCTCCTATTTGCTTAAATACTCCTTCCCTCATGGTTCCTGGCACGTGTCCCTTGCAGTCAGAGCAGGAAGAAGATGCTCCCTATGGCTCACTTCCAAAGCACTGGGAGCACAAATGGCAAGGTCTCTTCCATGGGCAGGGCTAACAAGGGCCAGGTTGTTTGGGTGGGGAGTGGCAGCACTTGCCTGGGGGAACATTTTTGGGTAGTAATGCTTAAAATGGGAAGGAAAAAATTAACGGATGGGAACAGCCTGGTTTGCTGTCTGGTGCATCACTGGTGCAAGAGAGTTGCCCACAGATGGGGTACTTTATCCCAGAGAGACTTTTCCACGCTTTGCAGTGTCCATTTAACCATTTTGTCAGATAATTCATGGCTCAGCGAGGGGCCTGATGTCAGGCTTAATTTCCCTACTGACTTCATTTGGGAAATATCCCACTGTTGAAGTGCATGTGGAAGATGCAGAGAAGCGTTTCATGCATCGTCACAGACCTGAGCTGGAATTCTTTGCCTGACCTGGCTTGTTCTCCCTTGACTCCTACCCAAGTGCCTCCCTTCTGTGCAGGTGTCTCATATTTGTGCTTGGGAGAGCAGTGGATCTGAAGTTCTGTCCCACCACGGCGGGTGCAGGGAGGAGGAACTGCGCTGAAGGGGAGGAACTGCACGAGGCATCACCGTCCTCAACCCATGATGGGAGAGGTTGAGGACAGCTTTAGCTCTAGAGCTGAACAGGAACCAGCTGTAGAGCCATCAATTAAAATAATCTAGTTTGTGAATACACTTATCTGCAAACGAGATTAAATGGATGAGTGTGGAAAGCGCTCCGCTCGTAGCCTGGGCCGCTGCCGGTGGATGATCCCCTGCACAGTTGCATCCTTTGGCGTGTCAGACCTCAGCATCTGAGCAGAGCTGTGTGCCTGTCCCACCATTTTGTATTTTACATCTGCATTTGGACCAGTTGATGCTGCAGCCAGGCAAATTTTCCTGCCGTTTCCCTGAGGGTGTTGATGAAGGTTTCTGTGGGTCACGGTGCGAATTCCCACCTCCTTAAAAATTTCTCAAGCTCTGCCCTTTCTTTTTCTCATGTTCCATCAAAAAAAGGCCTTTATTTGATTTGTGGCCCACGAAAGCCATTCTTTACCAAGCTGGGAGTTGTGTTTGCAGTCGGGGGAACTGAAATAGTAATCAGTGTGAACACTGGCTTTATTTTAAGGCGCACCCGTCAGTGCTTTAGCGCTCCAGCATCGTGCTCGTGTCTAGTGTTACCACAGATAACTGCTGGGAGAAAGGGCACCCCTTGCACTGCCACTGCACCCAAACCCCGGGATCGGAGCCCACAGCTCCTCGGGGTTGGATTCCTCAGAGGAAGGAGAAGCTGCTGTGTTGTGCTGCTGTACTGTTTTGGGGTTCCCACCCGATCGCCCCGGTCTCCTCCCCACTCCTTGTGGGGTGCCAGGCACATGCAGGGGCCCACCCAAAGCACAGGTCGTGGGGTTTGAAATCCTTTTTGTCCGCAGAAACCTCCCAAGGGTGGTGGGATGAACCCTCACGTGAACTGTGCGTGTGCACGTGCCCTTTGTATTTTCTGTTTTCACTGAATAAACAAGACCATTACTTTTTTACTAACTCTGGGTTATGCAAGAGCTGCTGAGGGATCTAAAAGAGGTTGCAGGTCTGATGCAAGGGATCCACAGGCTTGCATGCTCATCCTTTTTCCTTAAAAAAAACAATATGCGTAACTCTCCAGTGCTCTGGTCCTGAGAAGGAGACCCAGAGATTTGCAGAGGTCACGTCTGAGCATTGAGTTTGGCAGTGGCAAACAGCCAAACCAGTGGCTTTCCATCTTGGCCCAGGAGTCACAAATGAAGTTGAGGTTGGAGCGAGCAGATCCGTTCCCGACTTCCTCTTCCGCAGCAGATGCGTTAAGTGGAAGGGCAGGATCTCAACAAAACAAGGTTGGGATTGTTTCTCTGTTGGAGAAGGTGTTGCTTGCTGGCTTTTCTGTGGAAGGGGGTTTTGCAGGCAGAGGGACTTGTGTTTCTGGCATGGGGAGGATTCCAAGCTGGATTTTTCTCTCGCAGAGCAGAGGGCTTGGGATGGTCTCACCCAAAGCTTGAGGGCCGCGCAGCTCAGGGTGTGGGTGATGAGCAGAAAACGATCCTGGTCAGGGTGAGGAGGCAGAAACCCAGTTTGCTTTGTACTGACAGGTGCCTTGTCTCCTTCTGACTTCTTCTAGTGGTCTTTCCATGCTGGAGACAAACACATCTGGCTAAGGCAAGAGGAGGTGGAATCTGATGATTTCCCAGCACAGGCTCACGCGTCCGGTGCCTGGCTCACAGTGTGTGGTTTTATCTGAGTGTTTGCTTGAGGTGACTCCATGGCAGGGCCATATCAGGGTTTTTGGTGAAGGTGCCTGAATTTTAGCACGTTTTTTTTTCTGAAGGGCTCTGTGCATGCAGGGCTGTGCAGGTGTGTGGTGCAGCACCTCACCTGAGGCTTCCTGCTCCTGTCTGGAGGAGTGATGACCCTGCAGACATCTGATCTTCTTGAACCCAAGGTGTAAACCATATATTTCTCTTCTATTAATCGTGACTGCCCTTCTCAGGGCCTTTGCAGTGCTAAAGCTTTCTTGTATCCTGTAAAAATAATCCATGGGTGCTGTCCTTGAACAAACTCATGGTCATTGCACGTTGTGAGCCTGGGACTGTCCGTGATGGGTGACATGGATGGCTGGTACTGACGGCTCTGCTGCACCAGGGGCTGAGCCAGCTTCCCACACGGCCCCTGCAAGACTTCCCTGTTATTTGCAGGAGCTGGATGTGGCCCAGCTGGTTGAGCTATCATGCCTGAAGATGTTATTTTACTTAAAATAATGTTAATATTGTGACTGTCATCTGCAGGATTCAGCAGCTCCGCTCCGCTCTTTGCTCTTGAGCGAGGCAGCCCTGGAGTAGAAGCACAGAGTGCTTTAAAAAGCTTCTCCTCTGTTACTGATCCTCACAAGTAATTAATTCCAGATTGCTCTTTTTCTTTTTTCTTTTTTTTTTTTTTTTTTTTTTTTTGATAAAACTCATTTCAGACAAGCTACAAACCTGCCTTTTAAGCAGTTAGTTCTCCTGCTCCTTGCCTGGTGGGGAATGGGCACATGTTGTGTTTGGAGTTTTTAATTGTAGTTATAAGAAGAAATTCAGTGGGTGGATAAAACAGGGTTTGACCAGGTTTAGCTGGAAGCATTTTAAAACCCACTTTCCATGCCACTGCATTTTCTTCTTGTTTACTGTGTTTTTAACCCTGAACATCACAGATCAGTTCTTCTTGTCGTTGAGTTTTTTGTGTTGACCCTTCTCTCTGTCCTCCAGCTGCAATGGGAAATGAGGGAAGAAAATGGGGAAAGAAATGTGGAGGAAAAAACCCACAGTTTTTGTCGTGGAGAAACTTGGCTGATCTGACGTTTGCAAGCAGGACATGGTGTTTCTGCAGCAGCTGTGGTCTGCATCCATGCATTTCCCTGCTTTTCACAGCTTTCCTATTGGGATATTCCTCCTGTTTCTGATGCAGCAAACATCAATGTGATTTTTCTACCTTTTTTCTGTCTGTTCCCTGGTGTGCTCAAATTGCCACAGGGTCAGCTTGGTTCTGGGTAGGGTTTGTTTTTTTTTTTCTAAATCTCACCGTTCCAAAGAAGTGGATTATTAAAATAAAAATACAAAGTCTCCAGGCTGTTTCCCTCCAGATAACGCAAACATAGATGAAATGCTGAGTTATAACTACCTGAGTGACCTTTTAAGATAAGAATTGTTATTGACTGGTGGTATTATTTTAAACTGATAAGAGTTCTTTTTAAAAGAGGAGGGGAAAAAAGCCCAGCAAACCCTTCAGTAACCATAACAACTTACTCAGCAGCACATGGACACAGCTCCTTCCTCATGCTGCTGCTGGAGGCTTTGGGGTGGCCTGTGGGGATCTCATCTGGCAGCCCCTCAGGGGAACCTGGGAAACCTCCCTGGAGCTTCAGGTTGTGCTGTGAGGGATGCCTGAGGTCCCTTGGCTGCTCCTGTTGCTCTCAGCCCCCAGATTTTCATCATCTGTAGAGAGTTTTAGCTGGAGAGTTGTGCTGGGGCTCAGTCCTGTGCTGTTTTATCCAGACTGCAGGTTTGGGTGTGGTGGAAGGGGTGGATGCTATGGGAGAGGGTGCTGGGAGCAGGAAGGATCACAGACTTCCAGAACAGTTTGAGTTGGAAGGGACCTTAAACCTCACCTTGTTCCAAATCCTCTGCCACAGGCAGGGACACCTTCCACTAGCCCAGGTTGCTCCAAGCCCTGTCCAGCCTGGCCTTGAACACTTCCAGGGATGGGGCAGCCACAGCTTCTCTGGGCAATGCCAGGGTCTCACCACCCTGACAGTGAAGGATTTCTCCCTGATACCCAATCTAACCCCGCTCTCTGACAGTGTGAAGCCGTTCCTCCTTTTTCTGTCACTCCAAGCCCTTATTCAAAGTTCTTCTCCAGCTCTCTTGGAGCCCTTTTATGTACTGAAAGGGGTTCTAAGGTCTCCCCAGAGCCTTCTCTTCTCCAGGCTGCACAGGGCTGCTTTAGAAAGTCAAAGGAGGATGCTTTTGATGGTCCTTGCTTAAGAAATGAGGAACCAGGCAAGGAAGTCCCTTCCTTACCCTCACTGTGCTGGCTCTGTTGGAACCCCATGGGGAGCTGGGTCCCAGCTCTGTGCCCAGCAGAGGTACCAGCTCCTATTTGAGGTTATTATAACAGAGTCAGGAGTGTGATGTGAGCCCACAGGTAATCCCAGCCTCCTTTGGCCCAGCTGAGCCCTGCAGGCTGTGTTTGCAGGTGCTGCTCCTGGGAATTCTGTCCGTTTAAAGCGGAATTCACACTTTTGCCGTGCGCTTGGTCACCTTCTGTTAGCAGGGGTTGCCACTGAGACTGTTGGAGCTACAGAAAACCAACTGTGAGCAACTGATTTTTGTTACCACCTTCTTCCTCCCTGTCCCCTTGCACTTGTATTAACTGTGAGTCGTGGGTTTTCCTAAGTTTCATGGAAAGTGAGTGTCCATGGCGAGCCTAAAGGTTGACAAGCAAGAAAGTGCAGACCCAGGAAGTCTTAAATGAGAGGGAATAGGCCTGATGAAACATAAAATACTCTAAATATTCCATTAGAATGCATATGAAATATATGAACATATGTGAAACATAAAATACTCTAAATATTCTGTTAGAATTAGGGATAGGGGGAAAACAATCCACTGGAACCCGTAGCAGAAGAGGCAAAGGTGTGCAACTCGATGTGTCTGCTCAGGAAATCAATTACTTAAACCTGCTCTATTCCAAGTCATGGCAGCAGCAGGGAATCTCTGTAAAGGTGTCAGCTTGGCCTGTGCTCACCAACCTCTCCTCACATTCTTCTGGAGCAGCCAGTTGGATGCTGAGTGCTTTTTGTAGCCGGTGTCAAATCCCGGTCAGCCGGAGAGCCTTTATAAATAAAGGTGTCTGCTGGAATTCAGGCATACGTGGATAATAGCTGCTGTAACTCAGCTGTCCAGCCTGGCTTCCCAGCTTTTATAAATGACTGATCAGAGATTCCACTGAGAATGAGGATTTAAGGGGATGGAGCTGCTGGAAGTGGTCTGTGTGCTGATAAGTATAGCGAGGCTCTGTCCCCGGGACAGGTGGCCGGCGTTGCCCTCCCTCCACTGCTGCCCTGGGTTTGTATTTCACACAAGGCAAATGTTGCATTAGTAAAACCTGTGTTGTGGTTACATGGCAGGGGCTCTGCAGTCTTTTTTTTTCTTTTTTTTTTTTTTTTTTTCTAAGCTGCACTCGAATCTTTCAGTTTTTCATCTTTTTTTTTTTTCCCCTTTTATTTATGGGAGCGGGTAAACACTCGGAGATCTCTCTGGACAAGCCACAGCAGCTGGAGGATACTGGTTTCTCTATGGAGTGGAGGAATTTCATCAGAGGAGCTATTGTTTGACTGTGTTCCCAGCATTTTGGCAACTGTTCTTTAGATTAACCCTACAGAAAGGGGAGGGTGCTCTCTGCCGGGTCTGGAATAATTGCAAAAATGTGGGCAGATGCTTTTGCATTGTTAGAAGTGGATCCTGGTTGGTAGTAGGGAAGCATGGTGTGAGATTAGGGAACGAAGAAACCCAAGTTCTTTAAATCCCTCCCGAAGCCAAACGGGATGTCAGCGTTGATGTTCAGTTGTTTTCTGTTTTTAAAATGGAAATAGTTGGTGTTTCCCCCCCCTGCCCTGAGCAGTCAGTAATCTCAGTGTGTGATAACCAGGGATCCTGCCACAGGAGGGACTGGGAGCCCAAGCCTGTGGAGGCTTAGGACTTGCCCTGCTGTCCCACAGACCCCTGAGATCCGACTCCTTGCTGCTGTAAAGCCCTGATTTCGGCAGATTTACGGGTTTGATGCTGTTTGCACATCTTGGAAATCGGCCTTTTGGTCAGCACCTGGTTCTGTGGCACAGAACTCACTCCTGAGCTTCCAGGGGCATAACCTGTCCTCTTACAGCCAGTGGCCTGGACCAGGTGTCTCCACCCCTGTCCCAGGCCACTTCTGTACTATCCCTTGGAGGGGGGATGCTGAGAGCCACCTCAGAGAATGTTTCTTGCTGTCGAGGTTCCTCTGTGGGGCTGCTGGGGCCATTCCTCGCTCCCGAGGGCTGTGGTGGGTCACAGCTGGCACACCCAGCCCAGAGAAGCTGTGGCTGCCCCATCCCTGCAAGTGTCCCAAGGCCAGGTTGGATTGTGCTTGGAGCAACTTGGGATAATAGAAAGTGTCCCTGCTCATGGCAGGGGGTGGAACTGGATCATCTTTAAGGTCACTTCCAACCCAAACTGTCCTGTGATTGCTCATCCAAGGGCTGGTGTGGTGCCTTGTGGGGGACTTGGAGGAGGAATGGGAGCCTGTGACTTGTGGCTGAAGGGTGATGAAGCTCCTCACTCACCGTGCAGCAACTTCTTCCCCTGGCAATGCCTGCAGAGCCGAATTCAGCCCCCAGCTCCGTTCCTTGCCAGATCTTCAAAACACAACCAAATTCGGGTGTGTTTTTTTTTTTTTTTAACCTGATGTGCGTATTTTGGTTCGGTTTGCCCGTACAGTTACACTAATTTGCTTTATTACACACAAAAAGATTAAAAATACATCTGGCAGAGAGGATTAAAAGCTGGTAATCTGGCTGCTAAGAAGCACGCGATGCTTTAGGATTTCCTTTCGAGGTGTGTGGAGCTCTGGAACACGAGCAAATGTGATCCTTTGTAGTTGGGAGTTTTCACAGGGAGAGCTCATTAAAGCCGCTGTGATTGTTCAGATGAACAAAAAAAAAAGAATGAATTTAAAATATAAGACTAAATCCCACCACATTAAAGCCCTAGTTGTGATTTAAGAGCTCGTTTTTGGTTTGGGTTTGGTGTTTCTTTTTGTATGGGAACTTGGAGCAATAGGGTTGTTTTACCTTTTAAAGGATTTAACAAGTCACTCTAATTTTCTTTTAATGTTGCAGAGCTTCAAAATAATGCAAGGTCAGGCTGAGCGTAACTAATTCCAGTGTGAAAGCAGAGGGAAGCCTGTTTCTCCATAGACTTACAATTAGTGCAGCAGTACTCCTGCCTTGGAGAGGGGTGTAGTGAGAAATGAGACTGCTGGAACCTTGGTAAATAAAAATGCGTGCTTGGGGATTTTTTTTTTTCCATTTCTTGTACGAATAAGAGGGGGAGTCCTATGAAAGCCAAGGTTCAGTTCAGTTTAGCTTGCTTTCACATGTGCCCCAGGAGGGCAGGTGATGGCGTGATGAAGGTGCCCTTGGGTCCTTCAGGGGCTGGCAAACCCCTCTGAGGGTACTGGGTTTTGAGTCCTCCTCACGTGGTTCTTTTTAAAACACATCCATGTTTACCCGTGGCAGGGTTCCAAGGGTGCTAAGAGCTTTTCTCCCAGGATCTGAGTTGGTCTGTGTGAGTCCTGCCACTCCACCCTGGACTTTGAGACCCCCAGGTGCTGGGCTTTCAGGGGTGATCCCTTTGCTGTTTTCCAAACCCTTTTGTTGCACTATTATTGTGGTGAGTGTTGTCTTTATCATCTTGATGTCAAAAAACCCCTAAACCAGGCTGTTCTCACTCAGGTGTGTTCAGGCTGTTCTCAGGTGTGCTGCCTGTTCTGGCACCTGGATGATGCCCAGAGCATCATCCTGCTTCTCCTGCAGCCACCCCACAGCATTCCTGTGGCCAGAACACACCTTGCTTTGGTCCTGCCACCCCTGGGGATCCCCCAGCCTGTCCTGTGCTGCTGTGACAACAGCAAATCGCTGTCACCGTGTCACCTCAGTGCTGCAGGGGATGCCCAGGGCCCTCCACTTGCCTTCATTGCAGAACTCTTTCACTCCTTGTCCCTTTCCTCAGGTGTTGGTTTTGCTTTCCAGGTCTGGCCTGCTGCCACAGCCCGAGTGTGTCCCTTTTTTCTGTACATTGTGGTCTCCTGCTGCTGGGGGTGGCCGGGAGCCTGGGTGGGGAAAGGGGAGTTCCCGTGGCCTCGCTCCTGTTTACCTTCCCTGTCCTTGGCCTCAGGGACTATTTTCACATGTAGAGGTTGCTGGTGATCACAGTGAGTGTTTTATGCCCTGTGCCCGAGGGGAGATGCTGAGGACACATCCCATTTCCCACCCCAGCTCTGGTGCCCCGTCACCCCCGGGATGCGGGTGCTGGTCCCTGGACTGCTCCGCCTCTTCCCTGTGTGGGATGCAGCCATCAAACCTCCCATCCCCCCGGTGCCAGCTGGAGCCCTGCCCACAGCACCAGACCTCCCTGGGCATCATCACCTCTCTGCTGCCAGAGCCAAATAAAAACCATTTTCCTTTCTCCATCTCCTACCTGCTGCACGACTGCCTGGCCTTGGGGAGGGAGATGGGACTGTGGGAATCCCTCCAGAGCCAGGATTCGGGCTGCTTTCCTCTCCCTCCAAATGTCTGCACACCCTGGTTTGCAAACAGTCAGCTCTGCTTCACTCCATTGAGGTTTGGGTTTTTTTGTTAACTCCTTATGTGTCTCTGGCTGATAGAATTTGGCCTGTTGTAGCAGAAATCCCAGCATTTGCTTGCTTTTTTTTTTTTTTCCCCCTGCAAAATCCGTATGTTGCAGCTTTCAGGAGAGAGGAAAACAGCATTAACTTTTCATGTCTGTCGTTGCTAATTTAAGGGGTGAGAAGTTGGCCTGGGTCTGTTTTTTAAAGTACTGAGCATAAACTGGTAGTACCAGTGTTGGTGCTGAATAACTCAGTAAGCTGAAGAATGCAGTGATATCTAAAATTAAATCTGTTCTTAATTGCTGGGTTATAAATGGCAGCGTTTTCTCCAAATGGAATTAATTTATTATTTTTCAATTACCGACACGAGTCTCGGCAGCACAAACCCCACATTTTGCATTAATACAATAATAAGGCTCTTCCAAAAAGGTGTGTTTGGCATTTGCAGCACACAGCACAATCTAACAAACCATAAACTATGTCAAAATACCCTTAAAGTGGTAATTAAAACTTTTTAAAAAATGTAGAATAGATGAATACATTCCAAATTGTGACTTTTCAATGAAGCTCTTTCATAAAAAACATTGTTTCTTGCCAAAACAAATTCAAAGGCATTTTTGTAATTTCTGCTGGGGAAAGGAGGAGTGTTTATCCAGCCTTTCATGCTGGTTGGGCTTTTTGACTTTTATTTAAATTTTTTTTAAAAAAGAGGGTTTTTTGTCTGAATGTGCATTAAAAAATCCTGATCCCATCCTCTCCAGAGTGGTGTGTAAAGGGGGATGAAGGCTGGAGCAGGGTGTGCCTTGAGGGGCAAGGCTGTCTTTAGCATCATAGCTGAAATTCAGTGGTGATGGGATCCCCTGGCATGTTGTGTTTGGGGCAGACACAGATCCCTGAGTGATTCCTGGGATCAGGGGTCCTGCTTTTGGAGGAGGGAACCTCCCATGGGTGCTCGGGATGGGGACGGAGTTCCCCAGTTTGCTTCACAGAGCATCATCTGCAGCCACAGGCATCCACCCAGGGCACGAAGTAAAACTGCTCGAGGTATTTATAGCTTTTCCTTATGATTTTTTTCCTACCCTTTCAACTTTGGACATGTTTTTGACAGCTCTTACCTGCTGAGTCACCGTTCGTCCTCTTGCACGGGAGCTCCTCCCGGCACACCGATTCCCCGAGCAGGCTTGAGCAACCATCACCTAAAAATAAATCCTGTCAGGGAAGTGGGGGTTTCCCCCCAGCTCCTTTTTTCCTCATATCACCAACTGCTTTTCCCTCTGTGTGTTTGCTCTCTTACACAAGGCTGGTGTTCTATAGATGCAATACCTTCACGTTGCTAAGGATGGTCTGACCATTTATCACGTCCCACCACCTCCTATCCTATGGAAGAACCATGTGTTGGAACCAGATAAGGGTGCAGCTTCTGGAGATAACTGTATCTGATGCTGCACCAGCGCTCTGGTTTCACTGAGATGAATTTTTTCAGTGGTGAACCACAACTTGAGCGCAAACTGTGTGATTCTCGTAGTTCCACGTAATAAATTTAAATCCTGGCTTGCTCTGCAGCAAGGAACCACTGCTGTTACTCCTGATGGATAGGGAGGAAAGGTGGGGCTTTCCAAGGGTAATCCCAATATCCAGGTCAGTTTTCTTTCCCATTCACCAGGTTCAGATGGCAGGAGTGTTCAGAGCTGGTTTTGCAGTGTTGCTCAGTCCTTGATCTGCACCACTTGCTTGCAGACAACCAGACTGCAAAACCCACCTCTCCTGAAAACTCTTGCAAAGACTTCAGATATGTGCAATGATGCTCATTTAGGGTATCAAAGCACCTTCCTTCCAGTCCCTTAAGGTGCTTTCTGCCCCAAAAATGCATCTCAGATTTATTTGCTTTGCTTTATTAATCTCTAATTTTGTGCATTGGGTGGTAAGTGACAAGAATATCGTTATTTCCTTCCTGTTTCCGTATCCTCACACGTGTTGATGTTGCACATGGAGAATGACAGGATGGTTGGGTTGGAAGGAACCTTAAAGATCATCTTGTTCCAATCCCCCTGCCACGGGCAGGGACACCTTGCACTATCCCAGGTTGCCCCAAGCCCTGTCCAACCTGGCCTTGGGCACTTCCAGGGATGAGGCAGCCACAACTTCTCTGGGCAGCCTGTGCCAGGGCCTCACCACCCTCACAGGGAAGAATTTCTTCCTGATGCTTCATGGTGTGCACGGCTGTTCTGCCTGGGTGGTGTATTCCTTGTTTTGTGGGTGCTCCCACCTTCCTCCTTTCCGGGGAATACGCTGCAGAAAAGAAATGTTCAGTCTATTTATGAATTTCAGCCTCTGCATTAATCCATGCCTTTATTAACCCTCCAGGTGGTTGCATTTCACTGTGTCACAGCTGCTAGTGGGGTGTTCATGTTGGGCAAAGTCTATTTTAGCTTCCTGCTGGTCGTGCAGCCCACTGTCACCCCGTGGGGCACCGTCACTCCTTCCCGAGGAAGGAGGAAGAGAGACTATTTAAGGAGGAGCAATTAGTGAGGGAACAACTGGAGCTGAAACCAAAGCCAGATCTGGGAGGAGGAGGAGGAGGAGGCTGAGAAGGAGCTATTTCAGGGAATGGCTTGTCTGGCCACGTTGGTCTTGGGCATGGAGATGTCCACCCACCTCCTGTGTGTTTGATCAGCACGAGTTTTGGCACGAGCTGTTTAATGTGTGGCTGTTTCTTGCCACGCTTGTGTGCAGGGACACAGAGATGCAGCGTACCACTGCTGGTGGAGGTGCCTTGCCCAGCTCCTCGGAAGTTTTGGGGTGCCTGGTAGGTTTTGTGGCATCTTTTGGGGTTCTGCTTGTGTGCAGGTACCTTTTGCATGTAGGTATTGCATGTGGTTTGTTGTGTGCCTGCTCCTTCCTGAAGCATTTCTGTATTTCATCCTGTCTTCTGAGAGGGTCAGATCACCAGCAACCTCTTATCCAAAAGGGATTCTGTTGGGATAAACATATAAAGAACATAACACCTTGTTTTCTCCCTTCTGATTCCACTGAGTGGCCTATTTTTTCCATAATTAAACTCCTCGTGCCCTGGGGATACACCGCGTTGATCGGACAGTAAATCCTTGACCTCAGATCCACCAGGGCAGCCCAGGTCCCTGTGGGACTCATCCCTGGAGGTGTTCACTGTCCCTGGAGGCATCCAGGGAACGACTGGACGTGGCACTCAGTGCTCTGGGTCGATTTGACGAGGTGGTGATCGGTCAAAGGTTGGGCTTGATGATCTTAGAGGTCTTTTCCAACCCCTCTGCGATTCTGGGAGCGGGGTTTACGCGTGAATCCCACGGGATATATTTGCCATCCTGGATGTGACGCTCTCGCCCTTGGCCCTGCGGTTTGTCAGGACGACACAGAAGATGAGAAGCTTTGTGCTCGTGCTGCTGTTAAATCTGAATGAGTAATTCAATAATGAGTAGCTATCAGTTCATTGCTTTCATGTTAAGGAGAAATCCTGTGCTTTTAAAGCCTTTTTACAAGGATTGGATTGTGAGCTAATTTCTAATCTTGCACAACTAACGGGTACTTGAACATAAGGCTTCTCTTTATCATCTCAGTCTCTTTTGTTGGAGCAATCTCCAGCATATGGTTTTGGAGGATTTAACATCTATCCCAGACACGTGGTGACACACTCTTAGTCCTCTCCACGTGTTTAAATCTAAAAATGTCTGTTCTTTCTTTTTTTTTTTTTAAGTCTCCAGGATGCTTGTGAGTACTTGGAGCTAGAAAGGAAAACAAAAGGCACACCAACACCAACAGGTTTTGCAAAAGAAGGTTTCTAAGAATGCATCTTACTGAGGAGAACATGTGTGTCTGGGCTGTAGCACAGAACTTGTTGACGTGTTTTGCTAAATTTGCTCAGGGTTTTTCTATTTTAGCAGTGGGAAAAAAGCTTGTAAAATTGGGGGACGTGTGCAGTGGTTTTCCCTCCTGTCTTAGCCCTGCTGCTTCTTGACAGGCTCTCCCAAGGCTGGCTGGCTCATGTGGGGGATCCTAAATCATCTCCTTGGCATCTTCAGGGGTCCTTGTGCACCCAGCCTGGGCACAGCTTCCTTCTCCTGTCCTGCATCTCTCTGCTTGTTTAGGGTGGAAGTTTTGTAACTGTGGATTTTCCTTCCCTACTTATCAACCTCCTCAGGGACTTGAGGGCAAGTGGTTCATCATGTCCTTCATCCCAGGGAGGGAGCTGGAATGCTGCAATCCCTCTCCTCTCAGGCATTAGGTGCTTTCTGCAGGGTGGAAACACTAAATCACGTTAGAGACGTGTTTGGGGAAAAGGGAGCCATTGTGGCACGGGCTGAACAAAAATGGTTTGTGGTTGTAGGGAGGACCTTCAGGGTTGTGGGATGGAACTGGACAGCTGAGGCTGAAGCTGGGGCTGCTGCAGTTCTCCTCCCTGTGTCCAAAGGATTTTGGCTTCCTCTTGTCTATCAAATGGAGGGTGAATTTGTCCATGCAGTATTCCAATTGTTTTTGAAAAACCAGGGCTTTTTACGGCTACTGTTCATCCTTCCTCTCAGATGTCCCTCTGGCTGGTGATGTGTGGTAATGAGGAGAAAAAAAGAGGGGAAATCCTGCTTAGGACAGAGAAAAGTGTTGTGTCCCTGGTGCCAGAGCCAGGCAGGGGAGCCTGAGAAGGGCTCACACGGGATTCTTTGTGGCTCCGCGTTTCTCGGCTCCGGCCCTTTTCCCATCAAAGCAGAAGCCACAGAAATATCTCAGTTTTCCTTACTGCCACGATAGAGGAAGCATTTTCTGCCTGAAATAACAGCTGGAGCTGGGGCTTGGAGCAACCTGGTCTAGTGGAAGATGTCCCTGCCCATGGCAGGGAGTTGGAATGAGATGGTCTTTAAGGTCCCTTCCAACCCAAACCATTCTGGGAGTTTTCGGTTCATTTTCCTTTTTCTCCAGTGTACCACTTGTTCTATACATTTCTTTCTTCTAGCCCACATTAGTCTGTGTGCAAGCCAAGAGCCAGTTCCTGGGGAATGCTTCCTGTTGAGGTCCTGAGAGGAGCAGGACACAGCACCCTGAGTCAAGGGATTCCTGTGTGGACCCCACTTCTCCCTCCTTTTTCTCAGCAGAGGAGTCCCCTCTGGCTCTGTCTTGGAGTCCTTTGGAGACCCTCCAGGAGAGCATCAGTTGGGGAGACCCTGTGCAGCCAGGGGGGGTGGTTGAATCCCAGCTTCCATCTCTGGAGGTATTCCAAAGACATGTAGATGTGGCACTTGGGGACATGGTTTAGTGGTGGCGTTGGCAGTGCTGGGTTTACAGTTGGACTCGATGATCTTAAGTCTTTTCCAACCTAAACTGCTCTGTAATTTCACTTGGAGAGGTATGGATGGGAATTTGGGGTGTGCTAGGATGAGGAGGTGCCTGCCCACCCAGACTTGCTGTGGGATGGGAGGAAAGGGACCCTTTGGCTCCAGGGAGGATCCCTCGTATCCCATGACTCTGGGAGGTGATCCCCTAATCCAGACTCTCAGAGCTGCTGCTGCTCTGCCTTTGGCAAGGAAATGGGAATGAAGGCTCTGCCTGGTGGGTGCCAGAGCTGCTCCCCCCATCCAAGACTTCAAGATAAGCTGAAGGGAAGAGTGGGGATGTATTCCCTCCCTCCCCCAGCACGCACATATCCCCAGGCCTTGGCTGTTGTTTCAAAGCTTATCCCTGGCTGGTTTAAATTTAGGAACCAGCACATGCAGGCACAGGATGAGCAGCTGTGCCGTGGGGCAGGAACAGGATGGGGCATCTGCAGTGATGGGAGCTCCTCCTGCTCCTCCTCCTGCTGGATCCACTGCCCTCTGTGGATCCACCTGCGACATCCCTACTCCTGAATTAGGAGGTTTGGAGGAAATTTTGATATTGAGGGAAGAGGAGCAGCGGTTAGAGCGGCTCTTGCAGGGTCTCAAGGTCTGTGACCCACATCCCTGCATCCCACATATCCAGCCTTGTCCTGAAATTGTGTTTGGGCTGTAAAACACGCTCTCTTGGGCTCAAAAAGCCCCGCTGGCATGGACTCAGAGAGCACACAAGCACAGCTCCTGCCTGGGCAGGCGTGAGCTGAAGTCGGAGCGTCAGCATCTGTGTTGATGCTTGACCTTTCGTGTGCTCCCTGTTGCAAACACACTTCTCTGCAGATCTGGGAGAAACAACTTCAAAACCACATAAGGTCTGTACTGAAGGCAATCCCAGTGGGATTGTTTATCACTAGCCCACGTTTGTTTATTGGTCCTCTCTTCCCTCTGTAAGAGGAAGATGATCTACCTGACAAGGGAGCTGAATGGATTCAGGCTGAGGTCTTTGGTCAGAAAATGCTGCAATGAGCACAAAGTGTGGTGTGGGCACAGTGCTGGGCAGTGCTCAGAGGGTGCCTGTAAACCTACAGAGGGACAGGTGCTGGTATCTGTCAGTGTGGCTTTGAAAGTCCTCTGTACCGTTGGAAGTGTAAATCTAAAGGAAGAATCATCAGTCTCCAGCTTCCAAAGCAAACCCTTGTGTTTCCCATCTTTCTGTGCCCGAGTCCTCATTGTGGACGAAACCATTCAGTGGTTTTAAAGTGCCAGGGCAGGTTTAGAGTAGATGTGAGGAAGAAATTCTTGGCTGTGAGGGTGGTGAGGCCCTGGCACAGGTTGTCCAGAGAAGCTGTGGCTGCCCCATCCCTGGAAGTGTTCCAGGCCAGGTTGGACAGGGCTTGGAGCAACCTGGTCTATTGGAAGGTGTCCCTGCCCATGGCAGGGGGATTGGAAGGAGATGGGCTTTAAGATCTCTTCCAACCAACCCAAACCATTCTGGAATTCTGTGATCATGTGCTACAGGTCCCTGCTCAGGATATGCATTTGGAAGACTCCTTATTTTTCCCTATCTCATGGTCACAGAGGATTGCAGCTCTTCAGCAAGAGCCCTGACTCCCCTCCTGTCATCAGACAGCAAGGTTCAAATGGAAGGAAAGTTTCTTTGGGTAGCAAAACATAAAACTCCACCTGAATTTCATGGGTTATTTTCTTTTTGATCAAGAGTAGCCTGGAATGCTCCTTGCTGGAAACA
This sequence comes from Corapipo altera, assembly GCF_003945725.1. NCBI lineage: Eukaryota > Metazoa > Chordata > Aves > Passeriformes > Pipridae > Corapipo > Corapipo altera. Next base: position 1,756,293 of record NW_020884946.1, on the reverse strand, counting down.
AATAAGAGCTGAGGTGTCTGAGCTGAGCGTAGGAATTTATTGGGACTGAGTATAACAATAATTCATTTTGATCACACCATGGAAGCAGGAGGCTGCAGTGGCTTTGCCATCCTTCATGTGGGTGAAGGAGGGGGAGATGGGGATTGGGATTTCTGCTTTGGGGGGTGCCTGGATGTGGCCATCTTGGCCAAAAAACGTGAGTCCTCCCACTCGTCCTACATGCAAGGAGCCTTTGGCCTCACCCGTGCAGATGGTGGGTAGAGGAGGAATTATTCCGCAGACCCCTCTGCCCTGAGGTTTCCTTGCAAAAAAAGGCTTGGAGCAACTTCTCGGCAGAGGTGGGAGTTTGTCCCTGTAGGAACAGGGCTCTCCTTAATAGGAGATCTTTGAAAATAAACGAGTATGTTTTTGGTCTGGAAAATACTTTCACATCCTTAGATCCTGCAGCCAGGAGGGAGCATGCTGATCCTCCGGTCTGGCCAGACGACTGCGCTCCCTCATTCCTGGAGCCGAGCTCCCGCTTTCTGGGTGAGCTGGATTTGATTTCAGCATTTTCCAGCAGCTCTGTGAAATGGGGTCAGCTCTTGCCTGCTGCTCTCTCCGGTGGGTGATGTGCTCCTCGGGCAGGAAATCCTCTCTCCCATGCCTGTCCTCGATGGTGGGACACGTCAGGGATTTCATCCGGAGATAATAAGGCAGGTGCTCAGCACTGAGGGGGAAGGTGGTTCCGGCATGTTTTGCTCTCACCACCCCTTCTCCTGCCCCATGAAGTGTTGGGTAGCAGCATCCCTTTTCCTTGCCTGTTTCCAGTCTGCATCACAAGAGGGGAAAATAAATGAGTGCAGCCAGGGGTATCCCGGTCGGAGCCGATGGAACACACCAGTTGGATGGAACACACCAGTTGCAGGGACTTCAGCCGGGGCCAGCGGGTTTCCCTCTGCCAGGTTGGGTGATAAAGGCCCCCTTGTTAGCACACATTGCCTTAAGCTGTGTTTCCACAGCTTCCCGTCTGTTTACCGAGGGTATTCAGACATGTAATTCCACCGGATCTGGCTGCTTACGGAGAAGGCTGGATTATTTGTGTTTCGTAAATAAGGCCAGAAAACACAAGGGCTGGAGCACTGAAAGCCAGCTCTGCATCACTCTTGGTGGGGTTTCTTTTTATGTCCCACTTTCCTGCCTTTTGCTTTTTGTTATTTATTTTTAACCGTAGCTCCCTTTTCTCTCCCCCATGTGCCTTGTTATCCATGTTCTCTCCTGTTGCCTTAAACTGTTTGTGGCTCCATAGTTGACTTGTTTCCCTCTGGAGGAGAGTCTTATATGGGCTCCCTGATCCCTTTTCACCTGGGGAGTCCTTTTTCTAGTGGTTGCTTCTTCCTTTCATATGATAAAACCTTATCTTGAGAGGAGCTGGGATTATGTATAATGAGACCTGGGTGCCCTTGAGGAAAGGAGGAGCAATTCGTGGCAAACCTGGGATCCAGGAGCATCCCTTGGCAAACACCTTCCTGGTGTGTTTGGGGGGGTTGGTGGAGCTGCTCCTGCCTCAGTGAGGTTTTGTGTTCCGACTCTCCCTTTTGTCTCCCTGTCCATGAAGCCATTGGAGAGGCTGGTTTGCGCTGGCACCTGTGTGAGCTGACAGCTCTGCATCCATCTGCCCCCACAGGGCACAGCATCCCTCCCTCATCTCCAGTGGAGCCCTTGAGAAAAGCAGCTCTGTGAAGGTAAACGAGCAGTTTGCTTAATTAGAGCTCTCTGGACCTTTTCCAGATGGATACCCAGGGAAGCAGGGGATGGCTTTGTGTCCTCAAGCCAGGCACCTGGACCACGGCTCCAGGGCTCATAACCAGACACTGCAGGGATGGGCAGGCTCTGCAGGGGGAAAAATAAACCCCAAAGGCTATTTTTTTTCCATAAAAAGGTCTTTAATGGTCCTTCTGTGGTCCAGCCTGTCCTTAGAGCACCTGTGGGGACGATGAAAGCAGTGCTGGTACAAGCACAGCCATATGTTCATCTGGATGGGGAGGTGTCGGCTCAGTTAGCAGTTCTGTTTGGAGGAACATCTGTGGAGGGGTAGGAGGGGTTTCCCAAACCATGGGCACAGCAAGTCCTGTTCCTGGTGGGTCTCCAGAGCCGAACCAGATCCCTCTTGTGAGACCATCTCAGCGAGATGCTGATCAAAAAGGGAAAAAAAAAAAAAAATCGGTATTCTTACCGTTTGCTCGGGGCAGTTTGCAGGATTGCAGGACGTGCAGAGCAACAGCATGGACTGTCCTTCAGCCAGGAGAGCCTCGGTTTTCCTGAGCTGGAAAGAATTGCCTTGGATAAACTCTGTAAAGTCTGGGTTTGTGTCGTGTCGGAGTCGGTGAACAGATGCCCGTTGTTTTATGGAGCTGTGGATGAAAACCTGAGAGCTTTGCTTTGGTTGTACTGAAGGGGGCTGACGGCTGGGGATGCCCCAGGGATGTGAGGAGCACAGAGTCGGGGGTATTCTAGGGCCATGAAGATGGTAAAAGGGCTGGACCACATCTCCTGAGGAAAGGCTGAGAGAATTGGGACTGTTCAACCTGAAGAAGAGAAGGCTCCAGGGAGACCTTAGAGCCCCTTCCAGTGCCTAAAGGGGCACCAGGAGAGCTGGAGAGGCACTTTGGACAAGGGCCTGGAGGGACAGGGCAAGGGGGAATGGCTTCCCACTGCCATAGGGCAGGGTTAGATGGGATATTGGGAAGGAATTGTTGGCTGGGAGGGTGGTGAGGCCCTGGCACTGGTTTCCCAGAGAAGCTGTGGCTGCTCCATCCCTGGAAGTGTTCCAGGCGGGGTTGGACAGGGCTTGGAGCAACCTGGTCTAGTGAGAGGTGTCTCTGCCCATGGCAGGGGTTTGGAACAAGATGGTCTTTAAAGGTCCCTTCCAACCCAAACCATCCTGGTTTCTGAATCTCTCATTCTGTTTACCTGCTCTGTCATCCATGCTCCTGTGACTCTTGTTGCTGAAGTTGGGAAGGTTAAGGATAATCAGTGTGTGCATTGTCAAAACTCCTGCCATTCCCATATGGTTGCTGTGTCCCTTAATCTGTGACCTACATGGTGCCTCATCCTCAGCCTGGCAGGGGATTTGTGCTGGGATCATTCAGACAGGATGTGTGGGAAATCCTCTCGGTAGCAAGGCCTATAAAGTGATGCTTTCCAAGTATAAACTCTGATTTTCCAAAAGCCCGGCATTTCTGGGGACTTCCCTGGGTTCCATCCAGACCCATCGGGCTTGAGATGTAAGTTTGGGAAACCGACGCCCAGAAGCAGGAGAACAATGGGAATCTCTTTGGGCTACTTCTTTTCTAATGGATAACAGATTGCAGGACTTGGTGTCTTGTTCTGGGGGAAGTAAGTGAATCTTGAAGCTCTGCTCGCTCTCTGTCTGAGTTTTCAGCAGAACAATTAATATCAACCCCCATTTTAAATGTATCATTGGAGAAGAGCATCCGTGTGGTTGGACTGTGGGTTTAGGGGTGATGGATCATCACAGCCATGGTGGTTTGAGTTGGTGTAGACTGCACTTGGCAGTTCTGTGTTTGCTGCTCAGGGCTGAGGGGATGGGATTAATCCCACAAAATAACAATGTGCACAGACTCCACACTTTGTATTGTCAGCAGTAGGGGAGTGACCCAGACCTGGAGTTTTGCCCCATCTCGCCCTTCCCCTGGCTGGATGTGCAGCTGGATGTCACATCACATCCCAGGTGCAAGGAAACCTTCAAGTCCATAAAATGTTTAATACCAGAGACGTGTTTAGGAACTTGTGACCCCCCCAGGTGAAGGTTTGATGCTGGTTTCAGTTGTAAAGAGCTGCACGTGAGCTGCATAACCAGGATGATCTTCAAGCTGGCTGCACCTAAAAACCTCCAGATGCTGATAATAAAGCAAATTAGGCTCTTACACTGGATTTTTTTAATGCCCCATGTGATGTTTCCAATGGCATTTTATGTTTCAGACTTCCTTGGTGGGACAGTGGTAGGCTCTAGAAATATCTGAGGCATTAACAACGTCTCTGTCTCTCTCTCCCTCTTCCCATCCAAAGATAATAAGAGCTGCAGGGCTGGCCCTTCCCCCAAAGCTGCAGGGCTTGTGTTGCTTTTCCTTGCATACTTTGGCAGGGAAAAAATAGCCTTGAAGTGTGGTAAAAGACAGAAATATGCTGGAGCATCAGGAATCAAACCAGCCTCTTTGAGGATGGAGTAAGAGAACAGAAAGATTTTTTTTTTTTTTTTCCTTTCTTTCTAAAGGCGTTACGAGCAAAGCTGTCGGGTTTGGGGATGGAGGATCAGAAAGCACTTTTCCTGATCCGGAGAAATGATTCAAACTGACAGATTTCACAAGGAAAACAAAACTGGGGAAAAGCTGAATTTTGAAGAACTGCTGCTTGCACGGTTTAAAAACAAAAATCGGTGTTTGCTTTGCAGTTTTGCTGACATTGTTTCTCGGGCTGCGCGTTAGTGATTTGAAGGGAGTGGTAACTTCTTGCCTATTCCATTGGTTTTTAAACCAGTTTTTGCTGGATGGGGCAGGTGGTTTTTCTTCTCTTTTGTGGCCCTTTACATCGGAGTGGTCGCTGTGCTGAAGGGAGGAACTGGCCATCCCCTGGTGGGTGACCAGGAGCCTGATTTTGGCTCGTGCAATGCCCATGGTCTGCCAGGGGTTGAAAAGCCTTTGGGGGCAGGAAATGTAGGATTTCAGTCCTCTGGGGCATGTGCTGGTGCCAGGAATCTTTCAGCTCCTTATACTGAAGGTGCATGCAACTCAAAACTATGCAGAAGTGATTTTAGACCCGATAGTGTCACTCAACTGTGCACACAAAAAACAAGCCCCAAAAAACCCCCAACACAACGTGCATCTTTGCTCCTTTGTTGATTTAAATGAGACCTCTTAGTCTGGCAGCCCTTGTCCTTGCTGTGGCCATGCAGGGGGATGGCAGTGGGCTGTGACAGGGTCCCTGTCCCCTCCCAAACTGAACCCCTGCATGGGTGTCAGCCCAGGGAGCACACATAGGATGTTTGGGAGCTGGCAGCTTTTCCGTTCCCTTTCCCCAGCTCCCTGAGCACCACACAAGGCTGTGTCCTGCCTCTTGAGGTTCTTGTGTCACTCGTGGGGCCGTGCTGCTCTGCTCCAGGCTGGTGTGTCTGGAAAGAGCTGCCAGGCACAACACTGTCATGTGGCATCGAGGACATCCGAGCATCGGCTGTGGAGTCACCACTCCCCGAGGTTGGAGCTCCTGCTGTGCCCATCTTGGGCTGGGTGGGGATGTTTTATTTGCTGTCATCAGCCACCAGTTCCCCTGTGTGCTCCTGGGTAAGTCACTGATGATCTGGCACGGCCACAGCTCCTGCTGCTCCCTGCAATCCTGGCTCAGCTCCATCGGGAGCCGGTCACATCGCCCGGGGCTCCAGCCTGGTGCGGCAACACGGAGCTTATCCTGGGAAGAACATGTAATGGACTGGCACAGGGAAGTCACTTTACTGAGTTGTTTATTGGATGTTCAGTTTTCTCTGCAACTGCATCTGTCACCGTGACCCCGGAGTGGCTGCACTCAAGCAGTAAGTGCAGGGATGAACGTCAGATCCTACGGAAGGAGAGATCTTGGAGTGACCAGGAACTCCCTGTTCAGAACAGAAGCAGCTCTGATTTAAACCAGTGCTTGTTGGGGTTTTTTGTGGGGGAGGAAAGAGGCAAAGAAGACATACTTGACATGTCAGCAATGCCTTCAGGAAAAAACCTGTTCCCCATTGCAAAGTGCAAGGAATCTGGTGCAGAGCTTCCTGGGGCACTTCTTGCTCCCTCTCTGCTGTCACATCCTCTGTTTTACTTTCCCTGCAAACATCCCTGGTGCAGGTTTACTCCTGAGCAGCACTGAATCATGTCTGTCTGCAGTTTGTCTTTCTGCAGAAGGATGTTTTTGCCAATTTTAAACCAGATCTTCAGTCTCTCAAAGCTGAGGTGGCTTCAGACGCCCACAGGTTCTCTTGGATTCTTTTTTTTCCCCCCCTGGCGTGCATGCTTCCAAAAACGAGTGGGAATGCTTCCAGAGATGAGCACTGTAACTCCAGCTTCTGGAAAGCTTTTTTTTTTTCCCTGCTTCTATACATATTTTCACTCATTAGTGATGGCAGAGAGCCTCCAGGTATTTATCACAGCATCAGCCATCCGGCTTCTCCGCAGCAGCTCCCAGCCTTTGTATAATGCTGGGGAATTCGGGCTAAGTGTGGGATGTAAACACAGAAAAAGGCAGATAAACAAACAGGGCTTTCTTAATTTTTATTTAAGGCATGGGTTTTTTTGCAGGGAAAGAATGAAAATTAGACTCCACGTGATGACAACCTTCTTTAATGTAAAAACATAACCGGGATGAGTTGCTGTGCTTCACATTAAATATTCAGGTGCTGCTTCTTTGCTGCCAGAGTTTTCAAGTCAGACTGCTGGGGGTGAGGAGTTTATAGGGAAGTATCTGTAAAGAGGTCGTTGAAGTGCTAAATTTTCCTCCTTTTGGCTGAATTGACCGGTTCTGTTCCATGGCTGGTCCCTTCAAAGCAAAGAAAATCATCAAGGCTGAGACGAGGCCGAGGATGTTTCCCTCTTCAACCCCCGGGTTAAGGAAAGATCTGTTGCTTCTAAACTCTTGAGACTGACCAGACCAAAAAAGTAAGAAGAAAAAATAACTTAAAAAAAATTACAAAGCACAATACAAGCAAAATAAGCTTTGATCTCATTGTTTTCTCCCTCAGTATTCCCACAGCACCAAAGCCACCTTGTCATTCCGCTCCTCGGTTTCCACTTGAGTGAAGTTTAACACGTCACTGCGAAGAAAATAGTAGTAAATATAATGATTCATCATCCCCAACGTAGTGAAAAAGGGAGGTGGGGACTGTCTGTCAAGTTCTCTTGAAGTCCTTGAATTAAATGTGTAGGGATTTTGAATAACCTCAGAGTTAGCAAATAAAAGCATCAATTTGAGTGTCAGGATGATATTTAATTGAAAAGCAACCAAAGGGGCAGACTCATTTTTAGGCAACTAACAAAAAAAAAAAAGTATAAACACAAAATAAGTTTAAAATAAAGTAATTGGAAATTAATTGAAATTTAATTTTAATTAGGTGCCTGAAATTGGATCGTCTGGATCCCTGGGGTTCCTGTCTCTGTCTCTTCCCTTTTTCCCCCCCTCTGTAAGGCAAATGTCAATTAATATTTTACAAGTGCTTTAAATAACTTCATGTCTGCAACCTGTTACAAGTCAGTGGGACTCAAATGTTCAAAGGTTTAGGAACCTGTGGGCAGTTGTAGTTACAAAATAGCTGCACAGGAGAAGAAGCACTCAGGCCTTTGTGTGCCTCAGATGCCTGGTTTTCCTTGAAAGCAGAAGGAAAAAAAGCCAGTTTTGCTGTTCTGCTTTGAAATATCACCTGTGCTGGTTTTCTCCTGAAGAGAAGAGGATGTGGGTCAGACCCCTTGGAGAAGATCTTGTGTTTTTCTCGGAAGCTCTGGATGTCTGGAGATGGGATATCTCATTTTTCCTGACATCTCCAGCTGCAGTAGCATCTTTAGGCTGGGCAATGGTGCAGGATCCATCCTTTGCTCTCAGGGGCTTGGTTTCATGGAATCCCAGAATGGTTTGGGTGGGAAGGGTCCTTAAAACTCATCTTGTTCCAACTCCCTTGCATGGGCAGGGACACCTTCCACTAGACCAGATTGCTCCAAATCCCATCCAGTCTTGGCTTGAACACTTCCAGGGATGTTTCCACCCTAGCAAGTGTCCTCCTGGGCATCTAGACAGGCACTTGGTTATCCCAGGTGTCCAAGGTATCTTGCCAGATGTGACCTCTCCATGGAGAGCTCCTGGGGCTGGAGGAGACACCCAGGCATTCTCCTGCTGAACCCTCTGTGGTCCAGGGAATGCAGGTGCCAAAACAAAGGCACCTTGACTTTCCTGGGCGGATTAGGATTCCTCCCTGTGGGATTTCACCTTGGATCCTGCCCTTGGCAAGTGAGGACATGGCTCATACCAACCACTGGGCTGGTGGAGGGCGAGGAATGTCCTCTGTCTAGACGGATGGCTGTGCCTCAGGAAGCAGGAGGTTTTGGGAGCAGCCTCGTGGCTCCCTCAGGGCAGGGCTCAGGCACACCTGACCGCTGCTGTTCCATACCCATGGCAGTGGGGAGGCTCGTGGCTCCTCCAGGCAGCCCAGCAGCAGCATGAACCGAGATGCTCCAAAGACAAGAGGATCCAAGGAATACCTGCGCCTTTCCCAGCTCCGTCTCCTGCCTGGCCTGGGTCCCTGTTGCGTCCCTGCTGCCTGGAGATGCTGGCAGCACCTTCTGGCTCCTCTCCAAGGACGATTCTTGATGCTTTTTTGGCTCCAAGGTGCCTTTGCTGTGCTCGGCCAGAGAAGCGGTGCCAGAAAGGTGCCTCTTTAACGCGCGTGAGGAGCTGTCGCTTAAAAGCTTCCACTGCAAAGCTCATTGTCGTGGCATGAAAAGAAGGAAAAAAGTCGGGAAAGAAGGAAAAACAAGGGTTTTTTTGTCCTTGAGGTGCACTGAGCTGCTCTGCAGGGCAGCTGGTGCGTGTCCCACGTGCATGAGCCATCTCTGGGGGGGGACGGGGACAGCTCTGAGGGAACCGGTCTGTGATCCCCCCCCACGGGTGCTGGGGGGTTCCACCGCCTGCAGGGAGCTCCTCCAGCCGACGCCATTTCCTTCCACCACCTCTGGGAGCTCCAGAAAAGAAGGGTTTCACTCAGGAAGTCGGAGCAGCCGTGTTATTTATAGAAGAATTATTTGTTTGGACGTGAATAACCTCGGCGTCCGTTGGCAGCCAGTCGGAGATCAGCTTCCCTGTCTTCCCTGTCTGCTGCCTTCCTGCACCTTCGCTGCCTGGGGAGACCCTGTTGGATCCAGAGGTGTTCTCCCGGGCTGGATCCCTTCTTCCCCATACCCCTGCCCATCCTGGGGTACTCCTACACCCTCCTGGGCTGTTTCCCCCACACCAGCTATCCCACTCCATCCCAGATGATCCCTGGCAGTGGTGGATTAGCTGGAACACAGACCAAAAATCCTCTTTAAAAGCACCTCCCTCTGTGTTTTTGGTGTTTTGTCCCCCCCAAAAAAAGCTGATACACCCCCATTCTTCAGCACAGGCTTATGACAAAGACCCCGGCGTATGTTGAGCTGCATCTTACTCATTTTGCTGGTTTCCCCATTTCAGCTCTGAAGTGAAATCATCCCTCAGCCTTTCACTAATGGAAACTTGCTTTTGGTGCCAAGATAGAGGCAGCAGAACCTGAAACTATTTTTCCAAAGCACTGGAAACATTGTGCAGCTCCATCGGCTGTAGGGGAGGCGGGATGGAAACGGTCACATCGGGTTGGTTACCTCTGATCCCAGTTTTCCAGAGATAAGGGTCGAGTCCCCTGCATCGTTCCACGACAAGTGAGGGTTTGGTTGTCGCTTTGCTGTGAGGGTTTTTGGGTTTAAGCTGAATCATCTCATTTTGGCTGAGCCAGGGACCCTCAGAGGATGAATGGATTTCTCCTCCACACTTCCCTGCACTCCTTTTCATTGTCAGAGCAATGAAAAGATTCCTTGGAGTAATGAGGAATCTAAACCTTCATTTTCATTTTCCTTTTTCCTTAAAATTAGGGGAGAGGCTCATTGCTCCTATTCAGCTGAGAGTCCACATGAAATAAACCCTCCCAGAGTGCACTGTAGGGTTGGGTAGTGCCGTGTGTAACCCTGACTTGAGCATCCCCTGACAGGCAAATAGGGAAAATATTTCTCTCTTTTTTTTTTTTTTTTTTTTAAGGAGATGTGCAGTTTGTTTGTGGAGGGTTTGGAAAATCCTCTGGAGCTCCTTTGCATGTGTATGCAGTCCTCAGGCATACTTGCCTGACTGTCCTCGCTGCTCAGCTAAAGGTCAAACTCTTGGAGGTTTCCCAACGTATATCGTCTGCCGCGATTATTTTTTTCCATATTATGAAAAAAAGAAAAAAAATACTAGATTTCCCAGTGATGTTTAATTATTTTCCAGTTTGTGGAAGCTCTTGTGGAGGGACCTGTGTTTGCTCTGGTGAGCGAGAGCAGCCTGTCCCGCTGGAGCCGCCTCCGGCACAGGGGAAGGGCTTTGCCTTTTTTTTTTCTTTTCTTTTTTTTTTTGAAATTCCTTAAACACGATTCGAATCTCAAGTAGGGCGGACGGGTCTGAGGAGGGGAAATACTGCACCAGAACATTTGCTTGTGGTTTCTGCTCTGCTCTCCCTCCCTTTCCCTGTGCGTGCCTGCGAGAGAGGGAGAGCGAGGGTTTTGTGTGGAGGGAGGGGGAGGCACCAGCCAAAATTTTCCAGCGGGGAGCTGCTGGGGCTTGGCACGCCCGATGCACCAGCTCCGCGCTGGGATATTTAGAGGGAGGTGGAATAGCTCAAACTGGGGTAATTGGGGTTTCTCAAGAGGAGCAGCTAGCTCTCTCTGCCCCACTTTTTGTGTCTCCTCCTTTTCCTCTCACCCCCATCACCCACAGCTGATGTGGAGCTTTCCTTGGTCCCAAATCACTTTGTGTTTCGGACAGATGGAGAGGAAAAAGGGGTGTCACCGTGGGATGGGGAAGGAGGTGTCTATTAGGAAGGAGGTGTCTATTAGGAAGGAGGTCACCAGCCCCAAGGTGGATGGTGCCACATGCAGTTTAGCTCTGACTAAGTTTAGAGGATGGCTGCTTATCTAATTACCCCAAAGATTAATTGCAGCGAGGAGCAGAAGTCGAGGGAATGAACTTTCTGGGTCTGACTCATCCACTCTGCTCCTCTCTGGCAGGGCAGAGTGGGTGGGGATGTCCCCAGAGATGCTTCCAAAGCGTGACGGTGTCCTTGGACATGGAGCAATGGCTTCACCCCAACTATTTGCCGGGTTTCCGGAGCTACGGGATCCGTAGTCGACCTCGTGGCCCTTTGGCTCTAGCAGACTTTGAGGGGCACAGGACCTGCTTGGGGTTGGAATCGATGATCTTAAAGGTCTTTTCCAACCTAAATAATTCTGCGGTTCTGTTGTACAGCCCTGGGAGAATCCAGGAAAGTTCTGTTCCTCTGTGAGGCACTGTTTTGGGTTTGGTGTCCGAAGGGGGGCAGAGGGTTTGCTGGTGTGACCCTTTGGGCAGTGCAGGGCTGGAGTTTCTCCGCTCAGCAGTTCTCGAGCCGTACCCTCTGCCTGCTCGGGTTGGGCCATCTGCTCCTAATTAGGGCAAAGTTTTCTTCCAAGAAGCTCGTTCTTGAATGAACTGTTGGAAGGTGTGTTCCTTATATAAGTACTCCTTAGGTCCTCCCGGGACATCCCCAGGAAGAGCCTCCAGTGAGAGGCACCCCATCACCCATCCCATTATTTAATCTCTGTTTCATTCTCTCACCCACTGGGCTACACACCAGCTTTCCCAACCCCCTTCCTTAAACACCAAAACGTCAGATATCCCCCCCCCCCCCCCCAGCCCCATTTCCGTTGCCGTGCCTTATAACTGGATAGCAGTGATGTACCCACGAAGGAATGCCGGGAACCGCTGCCGTTCGGGATCTTCTCCCGGCCCACGGAAACTCCGCATTCTTCGGCCAGCTTGCGGCACGCCAGCGCATTCCTGCTCCATGAGGTGGAAGCAATCCTGGTAGTGTGAGCTGTGATTTCTGTGGCTGGGGTGGGGAAGCGCCGCTTTAAAAAGCCTCTTAATTATATTCCTTCTCGGCAACGCATCAGCGCCGTTTTTAGCCCATTACGAACGCTGCGACTTCGCTCTTAAATCAGCCCGTTTGCTGATTGACCCAGTTCTACTGCTTTAACTTTTTTTTTTTTTTTTTTACCATTACAAAATGTTCTATTTTCAGGCACTTTTGCAGCCCTTGAAGAAGAAGGGAGGGGGGGATAAGGAGCCCTGTTTCATCCCCGTCTCCTCGCTCGCCTGCTGGTGGTTCGGCTTTTCACCTGGAAGCACAGACACAAAGCAGGTCCCTACACAGCCTGATTGTAGCCTCTTTGGACTTTTCCCTAATTCCCTAATTTCTTTGGGCAGTGATGCGCTGGCAGGACATGTCCCGTCTCCCACTGGCACTCAGAGTCAGGGTTCTGCTGCAATCCAGCCCCTTTGCTCTTTAGGAGTCAGGAGCAGGAAAAAGCAGGGAAACAGGAATGAGGAGGAGATCTAGGAGTGCTCGTGGAGGCAGCAAGGGGCTGTGCAAAACCCTCTGCCAAAGGAGGTCAGTTGAATTTGCCATGTGGGTGTGGAGGTGGGAGCAAGCTTTTCACCTCTCTGAGTTTCTCTGTGAGCATTTTTTTTGGCAAGCATTGGAACAAGCTTCCCAGGGCAGTGGTGGAGTCCCCATCCCTGGAGGGATTTAAAAACCATGTAGATGTGGCACTTGGGGACAGGGGTTAGTGGTGGCCTTGGCAGTGCTGGGGGAACGGTTGGACTTGGTGATCTTAGAGGGCTTTTCCAACCTTCATGATTTTATGATTCTAAGCAAAGGTGAGGCTCCTCTGTGCTGTTGCACCTCACGTGCTGTGGGTCACTTCTCACCTGGAATGCTGAGTTCCAGAGTTGCACACGGACTGCATGCCTCCAGCAGGGAAGGATGGGAGTGTCCTTCCCTCCACATCTTGTAATAAATCCCCTTGTAGCAAACCCAGGCTCGGGGAAGGTGTGTTGACTGCAGGTTAGGAGAGGATCAGCTACTGGAGACACTGATCTGGAGAGTGATGGACCTGCTGAGTTTGTGATCAATACCATGGGTGTTGATTTTTGTAATTCCTCCCCTTGTCCTTAGGCTTGGAGTCCAACCCCTGCAGGGACTCGCCCTCATTTAAATGCTGATGAACTTGAATGGAAAGTTGATTTGTCTGGTTTGCATATTAAGCAGAGGTACACTGGAGAAAGATGTTAAATTCAGCCTTTGCCAATGCAGGCTCATTGGACAGGGGTGACAGGGTGAATAAAAGATGTGCTGCCTGAGGGATAAATCTCTGTTAGTCCCCTATAGGGGTGGTGCACCTGGGAGAAGTCCCTGTGGCAACCTGTGTTTGGGGGATTGATTGAGGAGACTCAGTCACTTAGTTTATCCACGAGGACACAAGGAATTGGTGCATCCATCCATAAATACCAACACAGGTGGTTTCAGCAGAGGGCAGGAGCTGGTTTTAAGATCATGAAAGGTTGGAAGTGGATGTTGGAGCTATTCAGGCTGGAGGTGGGGTTTGGGTTTTTATCTCGTGGTGTGTTTAACACCTTTGCAGCAGCTTACCAGGGGTTTGGGTGGACTCAGCATGGGGTTCAGCATGGGAATGTCAGCTTCCCAGAGAGTACCTGGTGGAGCTGCTGCTGGCCAGGGTGGAGGGCTCACCTCCTGTGAACTTACCTTTAATCTCCTAATTCAACCAATAAAAGTAAATGACCCCAGTTCAGCCCCTCCTGGCCCTCACATCAACTGATGGATCTGTGAATGGTCTCATAGAGGGGTTTTTTGTGGGTTGATTTTTCTAAGCTGGGTCTCTCCCCAGACCTGCCGTGTTTCTTGCTCCAGCCTTGTCTCAGAATGCATGTTGTGAATCTGTTTTCAGGGAGAAGGCAGGATATTCCAACCTCATGGCAGGCCCTTAGGATACCTGGCAGTGGCTGTGATCTCTCTTTACTTCTTCCCTATGAAGTGCCCTTTATGCAGCACCTGAAGGGACATTTCTTCACACTTAGCCCTGCATGTTTGAGACAGGTCTCACTCTTTTCCCTCTCTGCACTGCAACAAACAGATCAATAACTATGGGCTTTCAAGAGGGTTTTTGGTCCCTTCAGCCAGGGAAGACAGAGTGAAAGATGTGGAATTGTGTAGTTTGAAAAAGACCTTTAAGATCATTGAGTCCAGCACTTAGCCCAGCACTGCCAAGGCCACCACTAACCATGTCCCCAAGTGCCACATCCACACAGCTTTTAAATCTGTCTGGGGATGGGGACCCCACCAGTGCCCTGGGCAGCCTGTTCCAATGCCTGACCACCCTTTCTATGAAGAGTTTTCCCTAATATCCAATCCAAACCTCCTTTGGTGCGACTTGAGGCCATTTCCTCTCGTCCTGTCCCTTGTTGCCTGGGAGCAGATCCCGACCCCCACCTGGCCCCACCCTCCTGTCAGGGAGCAGGAAGGTCCCCCCGGGGCCAGGCACGTAGGTTCATCCCACAGGGTTAATCTTTCACAGTTGCAGCCTTGGGGAGGTGTGAAAAGATAAAACAAAGAAAATCCTGTCAGAACAGCTTTATCCATCCTCCCTTCCTGGTCTATTCCTGGCCTGCTGTGATACCAGGAGTGTATTTTTAGACCCACTGGTCATGGGTTTGCTGTATCTGATGTGCTGCTCTGCCTCCTGCCCAGCCAGCCCCAGGGCTGTGGGCTTCACCCACAGGGCGTCTGTCCTGGGGAATCCTGTCCCTGAACATGGATGGCTGGTCAAAATAAAATAAAAATAAAGCCCTAAATGGCTCTTAGCAACCTGTTGGGGTTTTTAATTCACCTGTGAAGACAGAGAAATCGTATCTGTGCATCCTGCACTCACGTAGTGTGAGCATACAGAGCAATGCACATGCTCTGTCTTTAAACCTTTAGAATGATCTTTTCTTGCAAAACCAGTGTATTTATCCAAGTGCACACCTACAGAATCATAATTTAGGTTGGAAAAGGCCTTTAAGGTCATCAAGTCCAACCACTGCCTTAGACAACTGACACACTGTGAAATATTCACCTTTGGGTCACAGGCTCTTACACACTGTGCATGTGTGGATTTGGAAAGTTTGATAAAAAGGTTGTACAGCCATTGAGAGGAATCTAAACCCTCCAACTTTCCCACTTCAGAAGGAATCTTGGTACCCAGATTTGAACAAGCCCATTCTCAAAATGGGTAATATTATAAAATATTTTTTTATATATATGTATTAGTTGAGGCTGCACAGACATGGTGGTCTTGCATATTTATTTGAGGATTCACAGGTAACTGCCTGCCTGAAAACTATTTATCTGGTAACAATGAAATTGCCAGGTTGTTGGTATCCTTGTCCTCCTTCTGCCCTGGAAATGGGTGGGGTTTTTTTGAAGAATGCTACCAGTGGAATTCCTGATTCTTCTCCTGTCAAATAACATGGAATCATTTGGATGGACACCCTGTTTTCTCCATGTGGAGTCTTACCTGTGCACACATGGAGATCTTAAGGGCAAGGGCAGCTTGACACAACGAGTGTGTCAATAGGATGGCTCTAAAAGAGAATATACCTGCTCAGAGTGATGGAAAATCATTCAAAAATCACTGGGGGATCACACACTGCTGCCCTAGACAGGGCTTCCTACATGCCAGACACGTGGGTGAGAGTAGGGCATTTGCTCAGCAATGAGAAATGGGAAAACATCACCCCAACCTTTGAGCACTAACTCCTCTAAATCACACCCTTATTGACTTGTTTAAAATACGGTGCAGGCAAAATCTGTTTCTCAGGAGTGGCTTATGCTGGAGTTAAAAAACAGAAAGCAAATTTTGTCTGCCAGCCAAGGAAAACTTGGATTGGCTATTAAACCCAGGATTCTGTTGGCTAGCATTGTATCTGATTACATGGAAGTGTGGGAGCTAATGCTTTCTAAAGCTATTTTTCCAGCCTTTCAGATGTTTGGTCGTCTCACCTACTGTAGCTGTTCAGCAGGACTCCCCTCCCTGCCAGCCCTGTGCCTTCCAGCAGAACCCTCGTGCCTCGGGAAGCTCAGGAAAAGCACTTTCTGTCCTGCCTGTTTGTTTTTAAGTAAACATTGCTGTCTGTGTTGTTCTAGACAAAGGATCTTAAAAGCAATTTCACTGAACTGCAGAGGGGGTGGAGAAACTTGTTGACTGTAAGCATCCAACTGGTTTATGTGGTTTCAGCTGCCAGAGGTGAGAAATTGTCCCAGCAGGTGTGAGTTATCCTGTTTCTGTTGAACAATACAGAGCCACAGTCCACCTCAGCCAGGGAGGATGTGCATCTCTGTGGAGTGGCTTCAAATTTGCAGGAGATCCATGGAAAGATGTACAAGGGTTGTTCAGCCTGGAGAAGGGAAGGCTTCAGGGAGACCTTGGAGCCCCTTCCAGTGCCTAAAGGTGCTCCAAGGGAGCTGAAGAGGGACTTTGGACAAGGGCCTGGAGGGACAGGACAAAGGGGGGAATGGCTTCCCACTGCCAGAGGGCAGGGTTAGATGGGATATTGGGAAGAAATTTTTGACTGTGAGGGTGGTGAGGCCCTGGAACAGGTTGCCCAGAGAAGCTGTGGCTGCCCCATCCCTGGAAGTGTTCCAGGCCAGGTTGGACAGGGCTTGGAGCAACCTGGTTTAGTGGAAGGTGTCTCTGCCCATGGCAGGGGATTGGAAGGAGATGAGCTTTAAGGTCCCTTCCAACCCAAACCATTCTGTGATTCTGTGGTACAGCCCTCCCTTGCTTTGTAGAGGGAGCATCAGTTGATGTGTGAGGGATCCTCAAGAAGAAGTGAAGCAGATGCCCCTTGAACTAGTTAACTTTGAATTTTCTGAATGAATGTTTTTATCTTTATATTGTTTACAAAGTTACTCAAAATATTTCCTTATAGAGCCCTGGAAAGATCATTGAGGTGAATTCTCTGTCTTTCTGCACTGGTCATGTTGGGCCAGTTTGGACACACTTCTCACCTCTCCTCTTAAACTCTTCCTGTAAAGATTGTCCTGGCTCCTTGGTCCAATCCTTAGGTACCCTTATTGCAAACAAATTTTCCCTAATCCATAAACCAGAGCTCCTTCCACCACTTTGCCCTGAGCCCTCTTTTATTTTCCAGAAGCCACCCCATCATTGCAAGAGGAGGGAAAGTCTCTGGGAGCCGTGGTTTGTACTGGACACCTTGGGCTGTGGATGTGAGACTGAGGGAGTCAGACTTCTCTGTCTGACTGGAAATTGTTCCGTGGGAACCGTGAATTTCAGTACCACAGGTGCTGATGGATGGAGATGGTGTTTTCCAGTGTTGCTGCTCAGGGTCATGAACTGCTCTTCCATGAAGTTTATGTCTTTGGGGCTGGAGTTCCCTTCCTGTCCTGTGTAAACATACTTAGCAAGGAAGGTCTTGGCTGAAGCAGAGGTTTTGTTTTGCTGCAGTGATGCAGGGAGGGTGATGAAGATCCATGACATGCTTTGCTGGAGGACACCAGTGTTTAGATGTCTGAGGTGGTGATAGCTGGGGAGGATGAGCAAGGTTTGGGTTGGTACTCTGAGCATGCTGTTTATTTTGGGAAATTCAACGGCAAACTGGGATGTTTGATTATTACCCTCTTCCTCCCCCGAGCTAGGATTTGTTTATGGAATACAGGTTTCATCAGAGGGACGCTACAGGCATAACCTGAGATGAAAAGCAAGTTCCCAAATGCTGGTTGCTGAGGGTCTTGTGCGTTTTCATAAAGTGACAGAGGTATTTGCTGCCTCCTTCCCTGCTTGTTCCTGTTCCTCTGCCAGCACCAAGGGTTTTCTTCGGCTCTGAACATGCAGGTGATGTGATTTTCTGAGATGGAATGAGAGGTTGATGGTGGATTTCTCTTGGTGTGACCAGCGTTGCACCAGAGTCTGATTTTGGGCAGTGCAGGGCACTGTTGCCCAGCTCCAGATCTCCAGAGCTCTTCAGGGCTGTGACCAGGGTGGGGTCCGTGTGTTCTGCACTGAGAGAGGAACAGTGACCTGGTGGGCTTGGCTGGGACATTCCTGAAATTGTGGTCCATCAGATGGGTCCTGTCTCCCCACGTCGGCTTGTTGGGCACAGCACTGTCACAAGGTAAATGTCTTTTAGGACCTTACAGCACCAGGGCTCTGCTTCAAATCTGCAGTGAGGTTGACTTTCCTGTCCTTGGCTCTTGGGTGAGGTCTTTGTGCCTGTTGGTGTTGAAGTTTCATGGGAGTTGGTGCCCACAGCTTTGATGTTCCCTGTAGCTGCCTGCAGCCACCTCGCCAGAGAGCTTGTTTTTTTGCTTTCCCTTGAAGGCCTCACCCCTGTGAGGTGTGAAGGTGCCCAGGGCATGGCAGTAGCCACAAAGCTTGTGAATCAGGTCAGGAAGAAATGACAAACACGTCCTTACTCAGTGTCAGGCACTGGCTGATCAGATGCTGCTGCTCGTGCAGGAGCCTTGGCTTCCCGTGGAACTTCGGGGAGATTTGCCTGGCAGGATGCCCAGAGAATCCCCAGCATCAGACTGTGGAAAAGGTCAGACATTGGAACACGCTGCCCAGGGCAGTGCTGGAGTCACCATTCCTGGAGGGATTTAAAGCTGTGTGGATGTGGCACTTGGGGACATGGGTCAGTGGTGGCCTTGTTAATGGCTGGACTCAATCTTAAGGATCTTTTCCAACCTAAGTGATTCTGAAGGTGCTGCAGGATCGAGAGCTCCCAAGGACAGCTCTGCTCTCCTGTCTCTTGGATGTCAGGAGCTGTTGTGGGTCTTCACTCTGTGAGGTGGGAGGTGTTTTGCACTGGGAGGTACAAATCATTCAGGGCTTTCTGGATCACACCAACCCATGGTCAGAAAAGGACCAGGAGCCAACCCGAGTGGCAAGTGGTCAGGTTGCAGAGCTGGATTGCATCCATCAGCTGTTTGTCATCATCAGCGTCAGCTTGATGTTCCTCTTGGTTTTGCTCAGAAAATTCCTTCAGGAGGAAGCTGGGATATAAACTCCACTGTGAAAGGCTGGGGAGAAGCAGTGTGTAGAGAAGTCCCAGTCCCATTCACCTGGAGAATCCCAGAGGACTTAAACTGCCCTTTTTGGGAGAAGGATCTGGGTCTGGGTCTCCTCATCCCGGCTGGGGCAGCCCACTGTGGAGGGCACTGCAATGAAAAAGGCATTGCAGGAGTGCCCTGACATTGCTGATGAATAATGCAGGAACTCTGAGCAAGCAATACGTGCACGGGAAGGATTTGGAAAGAGGTTTTATCTTTAGAAGCAAGGAGGCTTCATTAATCTCCCTGAATAATGCCAAGCCATAAATTATGCTGATAATAGACATATCTACGTAATGAAAAGTAACTTCACTTGGTCTTCTACATGAAGAGAGATTGGAAGCAACTGTGTTTTCAGGCAGCCCCATCAGTCTGTTAGAAGTCATGTACTGAGAGTCAGGGATGGGAGGACCCAGCTGTGTCCCAGAGCCACCTTTGTGCCTTCTCATGCTGGCTTGTATTTCTTCCACAGCATCGTGGAAAATATGCCTTCCAAAAAAAAAAAAAAAAAAGGGAGTTAAAGAAAATGACTGGAACTCGCGGGGAACTCGCCTTGCTTGCTTTCAGCATCCAAAAATATTAAAACCAGCAGCTTGTGAAGTCCAGACCACAACAGAATTTAGAGGGTGGTGGTGCAAGTATCCAGGAAACTGGGTTTGTATGGTCAGGCTGTGGATCTGTAACCTAGTAATCCCCGGTACTGGGAGAGCTGGAAGTCGCTGCATTGCAGGGTGGTGGTTTAACCAGGCTGGAGAAACTGGCTTTTTATTTTAAGAACTGGGGAGAAGAAAAACATCCTTTAATACAAACTTTGCACAGGACACCGGACTGTTGGGTATCTCTGATTTCATGGGTTTACCCAGAAAATGCCTCAAACAAAAGGAGATGGTAGAACTGTTCTCAGAGGCTGGGTCTCTTTGGTTTCCCCCAGCATTTCAGCGTTATATTGCTCTCTCAAAGCCCAGACCTCCCATGTCCCCTTGCCACTTTTGCAGTTCCTCCCCTCGGGTGGGCAGTTTTAGCTCCCTGCCTGAAAGGGTTGAGTTGCCACAGGGAGGTTGCTTCCCACTCCCATCAGCAGTGAATCCCCATGGAACACCCTGGCCAGCAATCCACGAGTCCTCCTGGACTTCACTCACCCAGAGGCAGATCTGAGTCACAGGGAGATGGTTCTCCATGGCCTCGTTGGGCTCTTACTTGCACCGGTGCCTGGGATGGTTTGAGGATGGGGAACTGGTTTTTTAACCCAGTTCTGATTTGTTTGGTGTTGTGGAAAATCACTGTGACGTGGAGCAGTGGGAGAGGTCAACCTTGATGTCAGGGAGGACAGCAGGGCTTGAAGAGCTCTGACTTTCCCACTCATCTTCCACTGACAAGGTGTCCTGCCACATCTCCTGTGCCACCACTGGAGGTGCAGGAAGTTGTAAACTCCTGTCAAAGTGCTTGAAAGAGAGGAAAGGCTGGGCCGAGGATGAAGGAGATGCTGGTGAACTCCAGCCTTGCAGCTCCATGGCTTTTGGAGGTATTTCTCTGAGTGCTAACAAAGTGGGATCAGTCCATCCCTGTCAACTCCTGTGAGCAGGAGTCCTCACTGCTCGTGCCTCAGAGTAGCAGAGGTGAAAGGATGTTAGGAAGTTATTCAGGAGGTGAAAGTCCTCTGGGATCCTGGCAGAAAATAAATAATATTCTATTCTGTTGTATTCTCCTCCACTCTTGTCTTGTGTTCAGCATCCTGGTCCCATCCAGGTTGGCATCAGTGACATGGGCAGGCACCATGTGACACAGAGGGTGTAGGAGGGAGGCAACAGGTAGTGCCAGCACTGTGGATCAGGCAGGTCCTGGCAGCTGCATCCCAGGGAAAGCAGGGAGACACTTCTCCTGGCCTTTGTGCCGCTGCCTCGAGAGCTGAGCGGGTTTCACCCCAAAATAACTTCCTTCTGCAAACAGTAGTGGCCATTAGGAGGTCTGAAAGCTGAGCATGGCCTCACATTGGTGGCTTCATCAAGCCAGGAACTTACTGCATCTAAGATCTCTCCCCAAAATCTGTTTTCCAGTATTTCCCAGTGGTATGTGGTGGGAGTGGGAAACTAGGGCTTCTCACCCTCTTCCCCACCTCCTTCCTGTGCTGCTGTGAGCTGGTCCTGGGGATTTGTGCTCTGAACTGATTGTCATCATCTCATGGAGAGGCACCTCTGGGAATAACGTGCCCTCCCGCTGCATTTCCATATAAAACCTCTCAGTGCTTGTTTTGCAGCTTTTCTTGTCACGCTGCTTCACGTTGAGAATATGGCAGCTTGTTGTCCGGTGTCCACAGGAGCATATTCCACGGCAGCAAAGGGACTGTGGAAAGTGGCAGGACAGGGAATTTGTTCCTGGTGTCCAATTTTCTTCTTTTAACAAGCCTCTTGCTGTGTTGCTACTCGTAAAGGATCCCAGAGGAGGAGCAGAGGCTTTGCCAGCATTACTCGTGTGAGTGCCTGTCTTTAAGGGATTGCTGGAGAGCTGCATCCTGCAATTCCCCTCTGGTTGTGACATTTCTCTTCCTAATACCAGGAGGAGGCATGATGGGAAGCTGGAGGAGGCAGAGGGTAACTCAGAGTTGTGTAAACCCCAGCCTGAAGTTTCCCTTCACGCCACACAAAGAGAGTTGGAAACCTGGAAGTGTGTGAGGAGTTGCTGGAATCCCTCTGGGCTGGGAGCTTCCCTTTCCAGTGGGGAACTGGGACATAGACCAGATCTCCCCTGAATTGGAGGCTGCAGATGTGGTGATGAGTGGGACGATGCTGTCGCTGTATCATGACACAGGAAAACCTTTCACTGGCTGTTCCAGGATGGGTAGGTGCAGTTTGCACCTCTCCAGACAGAGTCTGAATTGCTGGAGGTATTCAGGAATCAGGTCTTTCTCCAGGATAGACTTGCCTGCAACAGAGCCCAGCTGTATGGAATTGCATGAGGATGGAATGGAATGCAATAGGATAGAATAGGATAGAGCAGAACAGATTATTTCCGTTGGAAGGACAAGGAGTAATGGCTTTAAACGAAACTTCTCCTGTTCATCACTTCTGAGTAGTGAAAGTTGAATCCTTCCTTGTGGGTTGTTGCAACACATTGCTGCTCTTCAGGGGAAAAAAGGTGCAGGGAAGGGGCTTTTCCTTTGCAGGGAGGTCTGTTCCTGACACTCCCTCCACAAAAATATCAGGTTTTCCTTTTGTTGGAAGTCTCTTCCCAAAAATCACAGAATTCAGTCAAGAAAAAGAGATCTCAAATTATTCTTGTGATGTTTTTAGTAGCTGGAAATGGACATTTTAGCCAGGCAGGGAGAGGAGGAGGATTTTGGTTTCAGTGAAAACTTGCATTAGTGGTGAAAGCTTTTCATGTTTCAGGCTCTAAGAGGTGTCATGCTCATCATTGCTCAGAGCTGGGACGGGAGCTGGGCTCCTCAACGTAATTTTGGGGCCTTTGATGGGCATCAAGAACCAGACCCGGCCAAACCATCCCACCAGGAATGTGCAATTGCAAGGACCAACGTTCTTCTTTGTCCTTTAACTTCAGTGTTCACGCCGACCCTGCGACGTGTTCTGGGTGGAAAGAGCACGATGGAGACCTTACTGGTGAAATAGCTGTGACTGCAGTGCTGTCACATTGTTTTAACCCCCCCCTCCCAACGAATCTTTGCAGCTCCTGGGGTGTTGTTGTGAGATATCAGTAAAATCCGGGCGAACAGCGGTGTCATTCTGAGGGAACAACGGC
>NW_020884946.1:1669847-1733662 GCF_003945725.1 Corapipo altera | reverse complement strand
GGGGTTTCCCGAAAAAAAAAGAGGAGTTTCACTTTGCTTTGAGTGTCTGTGTTGTAGACGAACAGATTTTCAGTCCTCCCTGACTCAGCCCCAGCTCTCCCCTCTCTCCCCTTTGACGTTGGCACTTCAGGGCAGGATCAAAGAGGGTGAAATTAGAAAGTCTCCTCCTCGTGGTGACTCATCGCTGGCTTTGGTCAAGTGCTTCCCTCTGGGTGATGTGAGCGGCAGGGAGGGGGAGGGAGGGATTTCTGCATCCTCCGAATCCTCCTGGGACTCCTGCATCCCAGTGTGGGGGCGTAGCTGCTTGTCCTCAATTCACAGCCAAGCTATTGTGGTTTTCTGTTCCCCATACCTTAAAGCCAAAGTAAAATGGGTCAGTTTCTACCCAGGGAGGAAATCTTGTCAAATCTGAGATCTGATCAGATCCACTAAATTACTTTTTCTTTTATTTACTGCAGAGAATTTGAAGCAATGAGCAACCAGGTGTTTCCCCAGACTCCTGCAGGGCAGAGTTGTGGCCAGCCAAAGCCAAGGCTTCAATTTAACACCTCAAATCCTGCACAGAAATTCTCTTTTTTTTTTTGAAGCCCTGGTTGTGTTTTCCCTGTGAGGGGCTTGGCAGCATTAACAGGCTCTTGCTCCTCAGCATGTGGGAGGCTCCTCCACGTGGGTGTTCTCTGGTGTCTAACACTGACTTCCAGCAATAGGCTCCATGTCCATGTAGCTCCTGAAGATCGGTAAGATTGCTGAGAACTGGGCCAAACCTCAGACTGAACCACAACCTTTCTCATCTTAAAAAAAAAAAAACAACAGAGTTCTGGGAGAGCTGCACAAGGTTTGTGCAACCTGGATTTGTGCAAGGAGCAGATTGGTCATGGAAGGGGTTACCTGTGGGGCAGGAATGCTCTTCCCACCTGCTCCAGATGCTTGTGAAAATCTTAAAAACAAGTAAAATTACTGATTTCATGGCTGGCAGATGCACAGGTTCAGCTCGTGCTGCCTGCTGACCTCCCGAGTGGTCCTGGATGCCTTTGGCTGGGACATGGAGGGGGATCCACTGTTTATCCCAAGAGTTGAATCCAACATTCATCCCAGGAGGTGGGCTGAGCCCCGGGCATGGTGGGGTCGCCCATGGCCTTGCTGTGATCCATGTGCAGCTGTGGCTGGGAGCATCCATGAGGTCACCCCAACCAGGAGTGTGTTGTTGCACACCCAGAGCCACCCAAGGAAGCCACCCTGGGACCAACGAGGAGGTTCTCCCTTCCCAGCTCCTTTCTGCTCCCGGGTAAAAGCTTTACTGAGGGATCCAGGGAACTGCTTCAGGTCTGAGATGCTGAGTTTTGAGAGAGCAGTGCCAGCAGCCATGGACATGACGTGGCACACAACCTTCTCCCTCCAACTCCGGTCTGGCAGGACCAGAGACACCTCGGGCACGAGGGGGTTTGCAGCATTTTTATGCACTATTTTGCTAATTGTTATTTACCATAATTGTGACAGTGACTTTCATCCATAGCACTTAGATGTGTGTAAAAGCAAAACTCCCCTTAAAACTTCTTTTCCCCCGGGCATCCCGTTTCCTCTCAATACGTGGGAATGACATTACTGGCCGGTGCCGTCCCAGCATTTATTTTTATTTTCACCATTTCCACGTCTGCTGGGGGACAGGAAGCAACGGTGGCAGCCCCCCAGCATCCCAAGATAGGAACCAGTTTGTTTAAGCTGTACTTTGGCCTTGTTAAATTTTGCTGAGCACGTCTTGGCTGAGCTCCAGGGTGCTGGACCAAGCCCACCGCACTCAGGGAGAAGGGAATAATTACTAGTTTGCAGTGAGGAAGGAAAAAGCATTTGCAAAACGCTTTGAAGGTAATGACACCCCCAGTCTGAGGAGTGACAGCGGCGCAGAGCATCCTGCAGACAGCTCCTTAATTCCTGCTGATTAGAGGACCGGACAAGGAGCACAGGGAACACCGTTCCCGACAGCGCCTGCTTTGGGCTTCCCTTGAGGAGGGAGCAGTGAAAGGGGGGGCTTAGCCAAAAATAAACGAGCATCTCAAAGGCAGATGGGCCTATTCACAGACCTAAAATTACACCAGTGGAGGGCCAGGCAGGATGAAAGGAATTAGCATCTGGTGGCGAGGGGAGGGCAGTGTCACCGGGGGTGGGTGACCAGATGGCCCGGGCGCAGTCGGGTCCCGCAGGCTGTCACAGCCTTTCCCCACTTGCAGACCTCCAGATATTATTTTTATAGGGTTTTTTTTCCCCCCGGGAGATGCAGATTCCTCTGGAGCAAATGTAGGCTCGCTGGCAGGAGGCTCCTGTCTCCCAGTTCCCTTTTATGGACCTGTTCACACCCTGCTCCTGCAGCCACTGCAGGCCGGAGCAAGGGAATGCTGAAGAGCCTTTGGCTTGGGCTGGAATCTTCTGAAAGCACAGCACTGTGGTTGATGGCAGGGACAGGCACCTCAGCCCCCACTTTCCCAATAGTTGTGCAGCTGGTCACCTGGTTTCTCTTTGTTTTATCCTAACTGAGGTGAGGGGCAACGAGCCACTGGTGGTGACCACTCTGGATGCTTGGGGTACTGTCCTCCTGCATCTTGGATGGATCATGGAATCACAGACTGGTTTGGGTTGGAAGGGACCTTAAAGACCATCTCATTCCAACCCTCTACCATGGGCAGAGACACCTTCCACTATCCCAGATGCTCCAAGCCCTGTCCAACCTGACCTAGAACACTTCCAGGGATGGGACAGCCACAGCTTCTCTGGGAAACCTGTGCCAGGGCCTCACCACCCTCACAGCCAGGAATTCCTTGCCAGTATCCCATCTAACCCTGCCCTTTGGCAGTGGGAAGCCTTTCCCCCTTGTCCTATCCCTCCAGGCCATTGTCCAAAGTCCTTTTCCAACTCTCTTGGAGCCCCTTTAGGCACTGGAAGGGGCTCTAAGATGTCCCCAGAGCATTCTCCAGGCTGAGCAACCCCAGCTCTCTCAGACTTTCTCCATAGCAGGGGTGCTCCAGTGCATGGAGCATCTCCATGGCCTCCTCTGGCCTCGCTCCACTATCCTGATGTTGAGGGCCCCAGAGCTGGACACCAAACTCCAGGTGGGATCTCACCAGAGTGGAACAGAGGGGAGATGCTCACCAGATGATCCCCAGAGCAGCATTTTTGGATATGCACAGAGACCTGCACTTGTTTCCAGGTTTATTTTCCCTTCTCAGGTGGAGCACCAAAAGCCTTTTGCAGAGCCATGCTGTGATTCCTGATCCAGGTTAAAATGACCTTTTTGAGTTTATTCTTTCCCCTCATGGTACAGTTTTTATCCTGGAGGAGGCCAGTGACCTGGTTCATGGCACAACCCCATGGAAGGGCTGTGTTGAAGGGGTAGGATGCAGGCTTGATGCTGGTGGTGGGATAAGGGGAACCCCTGGCACCCCATTCCCTGCCTCACCCCTGAGCTACAGGTCACTCCAAGTGCATTTCTATGACGTGGCTTCAGAACTCCTAAGGTTTAAAGCACTGCTGCAATGCGAGAGAAAACCTGAGAACTGAGATTTAAATCCGTATGTGGGGGAGTTGAGGAGGGACTGGATTCGGTCCAGAATGTTAATTCTCCAGTATCTCAGGCCATTCTGCAAAGAGCAGGACAGAAACCTCTGGAAGGAGCCGCTGGCTGGGGTGAGGGGGGTTTTACCTCGCTGCATAGCCACGATTAATTTTATTTTACTTTTGAGTGAGTATTCCAGGAAAGCCCATTAAAAGCTGGCAGCGAGTGGCTCTGCCGGAGCCGAGCGCCGACGTGTGATGCCGGAGGAGCCGCCCCGGCGTTCGGGAATGACTGATGGTGAGAGGTGTCGGTGGAAAGGAGGGGAAAAGGGGGATGTTCTCACTCCGCTGAACTTCCTTCCTTTGTGTTCCCTATTAAGCCGGGGGAGCCGCGCTGATGCGGCCGCTTTTCGCAGCCTTCCAGGCTCCCATTTAATCGTGGATGATTTCATCCCGGCCCTTTCTCATGCCGAAGCCAGTGGCCTGCGTCATGCAGCAGTGAGTTTGGGCAGATTTTATTTGCATGTGAGTCACTGAGCTTTTCCAGCTGAATGTCACCAACTTGGAATTTTTGTCTGATTTTGTTGTTGTTTTTTTGTCTCTTGGTGTTTTTCCACCGGGCTTTTTTTCCCTGCCCTTTCTGCTGCCCGCACCCCCTTCGTCCCTCCCTCCCCCCCCCTCCCAAAAAAATAGGAAAAGGCTGAAATGGGAGTTTGAGTTGGCAGTGTGAGAGGACGGGATTAGGAATGTTCGGGGAGAGAGCAGGGGAAAAAGGATGCTTTATGTCGCTGGGAGGGAAGGACCGGAGCCAACTCAAATTGAGGGCTCTAATTTGGGAGCGGTGTTATTACAGGTCAGAGGGAGTCAGTTACTGGCTAAATTGGGAGAGCTGTCACATGCCAGGGCTGGAAATGCTGCTCACATGGCTGGGGCACACAGGCTCCTGGACAGCTCGGTTTGATTTTGTTGACAATGCTTAAAAAAAATAATAATAATACAAGACCCCTGTTGTATTTTCCCTCAAATGTGGGCTCCGTAGCAGCGTCCCTCTTCCTCCTCTGCTGGCTCATCCCAGCCCTCGCTGCCCTTTGCACAGAGAAGTTTATAAATAGAGCAACTCCTCCATTATGTGCAGCTTCAGTCTCTTTATTTTTATACTGGAATCTGTTCAATGATTAACAGTTTAAACCATGTGCTGTATATCAATACCTTACATACCCTTCATAACTTATTTTTAGTATTATTTTCCCCCCTTCTAAATCCTTCATCCATTTTAGGCAACACCGTTATGACATTCAGATGATTTTTTATATATATATATATGGGGGTTTTTTAGCCTTTGAAGAAACTTATCTGCATTTCAATTGAACTTTTGCTAAAAGGCTTTTTGCAATTGAAATCAAGAAGTCAGAGGAGTATTTCCTCCCTGCTTGTGGTAGTGCCTGTAGTCTCCTTGCTGAAAGATTGGGTTGTTTTTATGGATTAGGCTCAAAGAAGAGATACAGAAATCGCGTGTTTTATTCCTTTGGCTTC
Source organism: Corapipo altera (assembly GCF_003945725.1). Lineage (NCBI taxonomy): Eukaryota > Metazoa > Chordata > Aves > Passeriformes > Pipridae > Corapipo > Corapipo altera. Next base: position 1,728,586 of record NW_020884946.1, on the reverse strand, counting down.
CTGCATCCTAGGAAATTCCACTGAAGGTCTGGATTCAAGGGCATACAGAGGCACGTGAGCTAAATAACCCCAGTGTAAGTGAAAGCAGGCAGTGAACTCATTTCCCACCTGTTCCCCAGGTCCCAGATGCAGCAAAACCAGCAGAGTTTTGCTGTGGCTGAGCCCGTGGGCTCCTGGGGGTGCTGGGACTCCCAGAAGGAATCTTCATGCACCTCATTAGTTGTGGGTTTAATCCTTGCTGGCCCATCCCATTGCTGTGGGCCTGGCTGCCCCTGCAGGCCAGCTGAGCTCTGCTGGCTTTGCACAGCAGCCAACAAAAGCCACTTGACCCAGGATCTCGTCGGGATATCTTTGTCCCTCAGACCTGGCACGGCTGCTCTGATATTTCTGTCTCCTCGTTGCATGCACGAGGGCTGATGGATTCCCCTCCGCCCCGCTGTCCAAGAGGGATGGGGGTTTGGAGTCGTTTCTGCCACAATATCCTTCCTCCACTCACCCATGGATGGTGCTCCTGCTTCCTCCTGCTCTCTTGCCCCAGGGGGCAGAGTGGGAGGATCACCTCACCTCAGGGTGTCCACAGCACTGACGGGGGTTTTGCAGCTTTGGGATCCCGGCACTATTTCCTGCACTTCCCAAAGTCCATCCTCCCCTTCTCTGGCTTTTGAGCAGGATGCCTGTGATGCCCAGGAGTCTGTGGGCTCCAGCAAGTAAAGGGAAACCACTGCTGTGTGTCCTTGTCTGGGGTCAGTTGGCTTCACTCTTCAGGACAAACGTCCTCTTGTCTGCCAGATGTCTGTCCTCCTCCTGGCCTTTGGGTGGAAAGTGGGAGGTGGGATCCCATCCTTGCTCATGCCCCACATGACTCTGAGCTCTTATTTTTGACACTGAACGATTTCCCACATTTTTACGACCGAGCACTGAGCAGTCAGACAGAACTTGTTGGGTTTTCACTCTCCTTCACCACTCTCATCAATGTAGACATCACTCCACACTGGCTGGACTGTGGCTTGTGAAATCAGTGCAGCAAATTCCTCCTTCCCAAGGTGTTCTCTGTGCCAGTGCCGGTCACGCTGCGTTGTGGAGATGGAATACCATCATTCATGCAGTGTAGGTTCCCTTGGCACCCGTGGGGCTTTTGATAAGGTTTCCCAGCGTGTCATCTTTGCTCTGAGTCAGTGAAATGCTCTCAGCACTGGAAATCTCTGCACTAAATTAAAGTCCTGTTGCTAGGGAGTGTTGTGATAATACACGGTATTATGATCCATAGCAAAAGTGTGCAACAGTACAGCCTGGAAAACAAATCCATAAAACCTCCCATTGGATGCACTGTGTGAAAATCGAGTGTTCTTCAGCTCGGTATTAAATATGCCATGGAAAAAGACTCCCCGCTCCTTCTGAATTTCCTGAAAGTCTGCTTTGGGCTGAAAACCGTGGTGGCTGGAGCCAATTTAGAGAAGGAAAAATCCCTGCTCTTGTTGCTGTCTGCAGAAGCTCCTTAATGATTGTGCCATGCAATTCTCTGGTGCTAAAAATACATCTGGGTTTGTACAAACAGCCTCCTAATGACTGGAGCTCTGGCAAGCTCGGGGAGGCAGAGGGGGAAAATAGCGGCAAAAATATGAAAATCTTGCTTATTTCTGCTCACAGTGGAACTGGGCTCTTCTGTCCTCGTGGCTCTCAGCGGGAATTAAGGGATGTTTTGGTGAGGGATCTCCCCGTTTGTTCTGTGCCTGGCCAAAATAATGGGTATCTGCTCCCACTGTCAGTTTGCAAATTGGATGGAGAGCGCTGAGCTCCCTGCCCTGCTCTGTCTGCCGGTGAGGTTTCATCAGCCTGTTTGGGGTGATGGGATGAGAAGATCCCAGAATCTCTTCTCAGAAAGCATTTTTTCATGGGACTTTAAGTGTTGGAAGGGGCTGCCCAGGGCAGTGGTGGAGTCCCCATCCCTGGAGGTGTCCAAGGAGCGACTGGACGTGGCACTCAGTGCTCTGGGCTGGGTGACAAGGTGAGGATTGGTCACAGGTTGGACTTGATGATCTTGGAGGTCTTTTCCAACCTAAATGATCCCGTGATCCCTTTGGGGGTTGTCTTTGAGCCTCGGTTCAGTGCCGATGTTCCCAATTCCTGCTAACACTTGATGGGGATGCCGTTGCTTTGGAGAGCTTGGTGGAGAAGGGAACTGCCAGTGAGAAACAGCTGAGCTTGCTGCCCAAGGAGAACTGGCTTTAAAAGGGCAACAATTCGAGTAGGGCCCATGTCTTATCCCCCACAAGAGTTTTTTTGGGGGAAGGGGTTTGTTTGGGGATTTTTTCCCCCAGAAGTTGCTTACCATATGGTTGCATCTCCTTAACCTGGCTTTGGAGTTGTAAGAAATGGTGGAAAGAGTTACACAGGGAAGCTGTGGCTGCCCCATCCCTGGAAGTGTTCAAGGCCAGGTTGGATGGGGCTTGGAGCAACCTGGGAGAGTGGAAGGTGTCCCTGCCTATGGTGGAGGGTGGAATAAGGTGGTCTTTAAGCTCCCTTCCAACCCAAACCATTCTGGGATTCTGTGCAATTGCTGTTCTTCAAAAATGAAGTGCCTTCAAAATACCTTGGCAATGGGTAGTAAAAGGACTTGCCCATTGCACACAGGGGGATGCTGGGAGCAGTTGCAAAAAGGTTGTGTCTTTGGGACAGAATTGGTTTTGGTGATTAAATTCTCAACTTTTAACAAATTGAAGGGACATTCCATAGTTAATATACCTGGAGCTTCTTAATCTCGGTCACTAAAGGTGGAGAAGATGCTCCTTCCTGAATTATTCTGTGCTCCTGTCAGGACTGAATCATAGAATCACAGAATGGTCTGGGTTGGAAGGGACCTTAAAAATTACCTCATTCCAACCCCTTGCCACGGACAGGGACACCTTCCATAGACCAGGTTGCTCCAAGCCCTGTCCAACTTGGCCTTAAATCCTGCTCTATAGGCAGAAATGTTTCACTTCTCACAGCTGTGGCTCTTGCCTTTGTTTATCCAAGGAACCAGTGTTGTCTGCAGCAGGGACTTCCCCAGCCACCTCATTTTGCTGGACATGCTGCGCCTATTGCTCCATTTTCCTGGCCTCTCTTCCCTGTATCCACTCAGTTCACCTCCCCTCCTGCTCGGAGCTTCCCTGCAGCAGCCGCTTGGGTGGAAAAGAAACATTAGGAAAGTACTTGATGTATTTTTAGCCTCTTAGAGGGTGATGTGTCTGCTGGGAACACGGAGGAGAGCCAGCACCATGTGAACCCAGAGGCTGCAGAGCACCACTGGCAAGTTTTCCATCAAGTGCTGGTGCTCCTTGGCACCGTGACGGAGGCGGGATGCAAGTTGGGATGTGAGCACTGGAGAAGGGAGATGGGGCACATGCCTTGTGTGTTGCAAGGCACAGATTGGTGTCTGTCTGTCCTCCCCTCATGAGTGTGATGGACAAAAAAAGTCCATCTGTCCTTCAGAGAGGTCATCTGCACTTAAATCTGAGCAGGAAGCGACCAAACAGGGAAAGGGGAATGCTTGCCTTTTTATATCCTTATCTCCTGAGGAAGCTGGGATAGCACTGAGCACCTTGGACCTGGAGGTTCAAAGCTGTTGGGGGGGTGCTCCAGGAGGAGTTCAGAGCCCTGATTCCCACCAGTCTCAGTTTCTGAGCCCTCTTGGTGTGCAGGACTCGTTTGCAGGTCTTCTGGTTGTTCCCAGCTCCTCAGCTAGCTCCCAGGCGTGTTGCAGGGAAGGAGCTTCGCCACTGCTTCCCAAATTTCTCCACAGGTCAGACTGTTAAACCTGCATGGGAGGGAGTGACAGCAAAAGGCCAAAAACCTTGACAACTGCAAGGTTTTCCTGGCTTTTCCTCTGCAAAATCCCCGTTATCCGCCAGGGTGAGCGGCTCTTGGGACCTGTGAGGAAGCTGTTCCCACAATTCAGAGCAGGCCTCTCCTGGCTGCTGCAGCGTGGAGTCACAGGAGGTGCCAGGCAGCCAGGGGTGCCGGATCCAGTGGGTACAATGGTGTTTGGCACAGCTCCCGTTGCCTTCAGTCGTGTGGGATTAGGTCCCCCCACCCTGTGCTGAGGTCAGTGCTAGCGCAGGCTTAAATTATAAGCTCAGACCTGTTGGACGTAGCAGGGGGAGGTTGGTGGGGGTTACACACCACCCTGCAGCCTCAGGGACAACAGAGGTGCTTGGAAGCATCACTGATGCCTCCTTCCCCGTGTTATCCATGATTTTGCATCCGTCTTGGTGACAGGAGGAGCAGGATTCAGGTTGACCAGAGTTTCCACATCGGCTCGTCTCTCTGCCTTGTGCAGTTGGCAGGTCTGCAATAGCCTTTATCACTGACATTTTTTTTCCTTTTAATTAGCCTCAATAGCAATAACGAGGAGGCACATGCTGGAATTCTGATAGTTTGGCCTCTGGTGGAGAGAGGAGGCTGCCAGGTTTAACAGTGAGGGTATTGATGTGCTCTGGATGGGGTACAGAGAGTTTCCAACAAGGTTCTCCCTTTGTTTTCCTTAATGCTGGCCTTTTGAGTGAGGCTGATTTACGAAGAGATTTATGATGTAGATTTATGATGTAAATTGGCCCAAACAAAGTATTTGTGACTGGGCTGCTGTGCAGGTGCTAATTACTGCAAATAGGAATTTAAATCCCTTTGGCTGGAAACACTCTGTGGTTCACCTTCAGTTGAGCTGCTGCAGCAGGAGCCAGGGCAGAGGTTCGTGTCCACAGCACTGCTGGAGAGAGGATTTGTGTGATGGATTGTGGGGAGCTGGACCATCTCACAGACCAGTAAATCCAGTTGTGGGAAGGCTGGGACTGGCAGCAACCTGCTCTTGGTCGATACACTCGGTGCAAATTCAGATTTGTGGGTGAAGTCTTTTCATTTTTTGGTCCTTTGCTTTAACTTTGCTGCAAACCACCCATGTGAGGTGGGGTGTGGTCTTTCCACCCCACTCATGAAGTCACTAAAAGGTTTGGGTTGGAAGGGACCTTAAAGACCATCTAGTTCAGAATCTGAAGCCAGATAAATTCAATCTTAAAACGGAAAAATCCAACTGGAAATGAAGGCAAGTGCTCGGGAGCCACTGGAACAAGTGGCTGGTAGACGTAGGGTTCAGTTTTGTCTCTTGGTGGCTGTTCACTGGGAGATGATGTTGAGGCCAAGCAGAGGTTGTTGGGCTGTGTTCCTGTGCAGGGTCAGGTTTCCTGACCCCTTTTGCTCTGGTGGAGGCACCCAGGCAGCTGGAATAGCTGTGAGATCCTGGGGCTGATGGGCAATGGCCTCGGTGACAGCAGATTTGGGTGATTTTCGTGGAAGTGCAGCATCTCCCATGGATATGTGGAGAAACTGGTGGGTAGTGGTGTGCTGCTGGATCTTTACACAGCAGGAGGAATCCAAGTGCTGTTTTTTCTGCCTCTGACAAAAGAAGTGGGTGCCTCCACGTGGCTCTGCCCATCGCCCGGAGCTGGTGCCACACTGATAATCCAGGAAACAGCAAACAATGGGAGCCTCTTCTGGTTGCTGAGGAAGCCTCTTGTAAAACCTTCCTGCAGACCCAGAAATAGCCATCACTTGCTCTGTGGCCACCGAGTTCAGGCTCACTTGAAGCAGGTTCAAGCTGCCTAAGCACCAGTTGGATTTCTGGTTTGCTGTTGGCCATCCAAGACACGAAAACCTCGGTGCCACCCATCCCTGGGAGTGCTTGATTGCCATCCAGGAGCACCCAGTTCCTCCAATCCCTAATGCTGCAGTTTGTCACCTGGCAAGATCAGGGATCTCAGCCTAAATTTTTAGTCCAAACTCCTAGTTTTTCTCCATGAATACATGTGAGAGTGCTGTTGCTTTCAGCCCTGCTGGGAAGGTGCTTGGAGTGTGCCCTTCAGATCTGAGCATCTGATTATAATGGTTGGACTCAGTGAACTTGGAGGTCTTTTCCAACCTTAATGGTTCTGTGACTCTATCTCTTAGTCATTACTTGCTTGGACAAATTGTCTGAATAGGCTTTTGAGAACTTGTTATGGAAAACTTTGTTAAACTGAAAACAAGGCCATAATAAACCAGTAATTTAAGAGCAATTTGCTGACAAATAGAGCCCTTAAATGCACTGACTTACCATTGAGGAGCAATGATACCAAGCCTCCTGTGTGAATGTCCTCTTTGTCACTTGGAAAATGACTGTTGATTATGAGCTCATAAACTACACATCATTCATCTTGCCTGCTTTGTCAAAACCCCAGTCAGCATAATCATGGAATCCTGGGATGGTTTGGGTTGGAAGGGACATTAAAGCTCATCTCCTTCCAACCCCCTGCCATGGGCAGGGGCACCTTCCACTAGCCCAGGTTACTCCAAGCCCCGTCCAACCTGGCCTGGAACACTTCCAGGGATCCAGGGGCAGCCACAGCTTCTCTGGGCACCCTGGGCCAGGGCCTCACCACTCTCACAGCTGAGAATTCTTTCCCAATATCCCATCTATCCCTGCCCCCTGGCAGTGGGAATCCATTCCCCCTTGTCCTGTCCCTCCAGGCCCTTGTCCAAAGTCCCTCTCCAGCTCTCTTGGAACCCCTTTAGGCACAAGAAGGGGCTCTTTGGTGGTTTTTGCAGGGAGTGTGTGTATCCCTGCCTTTGTCCATCCTGGCTGATTTTATCTTTGGAAAGCTGTGAGCGTTCCTGGTACACCATCAACGGCTTCAGGAGCCCCATGTGCCTCACTGGTGGTTGGAATAACCCAGTCATCCCTGAGGAAGCAGGTCCAGAGCAAAGGCAGGAAGGTCCCCCATGCAGTGCAGTGCTGGAGGTGGATCCACCGCCACTGGATGTGGAGGCAGTTAACAGTTTGCAGGGATCCAGCAGAGATTAAGCAGATTTGTGACAGAGAAATCCCATGAGAACTTAATAAATTGGCAAACATCACCTCTTTCCCCAGTCAGGAAGCCCCAGTTTTGGGGATAGTGTTGGTCCTATTCATAGCACAAGCACAGGTTTCAGCCTTGGAAGCAGGACCCGGCTATATTTGGAGCTGGATTTATCCACAGGCACTCTGCACACACATCAGCTGGGCTGTCTAGCAGCAAAATCCTGGTCATTAAGTAATCCTACAGTAGAAGGTAGTTTCACATCCCACCCTCATTCAGCTTCTCACCCAAGAAAACGTCCTACAATAAAAATTGGGATTTTTTGCTCTAGGGGCACTAGCAACTCCCATCCCTTCCCAGTACAGGGCTGGGATGGGAGCTGGCTCCTTGCAGTGCTCATGATCAGTTGTTATTTTAGCTCATGTCAGGGCAATGACAGCAACAGGCAGGACAGGGATTCTGGGGAGTTTAAAGGCAGCAGGGAGGAATTTCTGACTTTGGGGCTCTCTCTGTGCTCAGATTTGCCTGTTGCAAATACCAGTAGTTGTGACATTCCATGAAACATCAAAATCCTTGTGATGGGAAGCACCAGGCATTTCTGAAGCAGCACCTGGGGGAACTAATGAGGCCCTAACATGTGACCCACCACAGGTATCATGTCAAACCCTGGGATGTGGAACCCCAAAACCAGGGCACATCCTAATTGTGGCTGACCCGGAGCGCTTGTTCTGGCAGTAAAGGGTGAGATGTCCCAGATGGCCAAGAGTATGTGGGAGCAGGTGGGGAGCCAAAACAGGGTCTCCTGTGTTCAGGGAGAGGGTGGAGAGAGGCTTTGGGGGATCACCAGCCCCTCTGTCCCTGCCCACAGGCAGCTCCAGCTTTCTCCCTCCTGTGCCGCCCTCTCCAGATGCCTCTGTTTTCTGGCAGATAGGATTAAGCCTGACCTTCCGCCCCATCTCGGAGAGAGCCAAGCCTCTTTCGGATCTAATTATTTTCCATTTTTGTTTAATTGTGCACATCCTGCTGCTGGCTGAGAGGGAGAGCAGCTCCTGCCCAGGCTGGGGCAGGGAAGAGCGCTTGGTCCCTTACCAGCCACAGGCTTTTGGGTCAGTGCTCCATCTTTTGGGGTTGTGGTTTTAACCCCCAAATCTCTTGGAGGTCTGAGACAAGGTTCCAAGGAAGCAGCTCTGGCACCATCCTGTGTTTCTCCAGTGGTGACCTTCACACTCAGCTCTCCCCCATGCAAGGAAAAGGAGTCCAGCCATGCCCACCTGCCTCCCCCATCCTCCTCCTCCTCTCCAGTACCCAGTTCACACCAGGCTCTGCTTTCTCTATGTGTGTTTGGCTCCTATGTACAAATGGCACTGACTTCTTTGAGCAGTGCATTGCAGGCCTGTTTTTAATGATCTTTGATTTCTCAGTGTATCCCAGCTGTTGCAGAATCCCAGCTGGTGCCAGGGTTGGGTTTGGCTGTGCCAGCCTGGAAGCACTGCCAAACCACCCCACCGGGGTGATGAGGGGATGGGTGACATCCCTCTCTGCAAGAGGATGGGAGAAAGTAGGACACATTTTCAACCCACTCACTGACCAAGAGAGAGGGGACAGTTAAATCAGATTAATGCCAACAGGAAGCTTTGCCTGTAGCACTGACATACATCTGCATGTGGAAAATATGGAGATGCTCTGGTGGACCTTGAGTCCCACTATACTCACGTGTGTTTTACAGCTTTGCTTAGACTGAGCTTTGCTTTCCCAAATCCCATATTTTAGCACCAGAACAACCTCACAGCATTCCCACGGGCTCGGGAGCACACCCAGAGTACCAAAAAGTCCCCTCTGCTGCAGCAAAGCAGTTCCTTCCCCACCAGAGCTGTGCCACGTCGTGTCCCGTGCTCCTTTCGGCACGAGACATCCCGGGCACGCCATCGGCTGGCTCGGGAAGCAGCTCTGGAGGAGGGGTAGGTCTGTGGAGAAGTAAATACCACTGCAGAAAGTTCCAGTGAGAGCTGCTGGCGTTTCCAGCAAGCCATCTAGTGGCTTCCTGTTAAAATGGTTGCACACCTTGGAACTGGGAAGGCAAAGCTGGAAGGGTGAGTGCTGCTCACCACCACCGTTGTGCCCGGGAACTGACGTGCAGGGTTTGGTCCTAATTGGGAAAAGGCCCTACTGTAAGAGCCCTCTTCTGGGTCAGGGGGTGCTGGGGTGGTGGGAGGGGTGTGTCAGCTGCTGGCCAGCAGCATGGGTTGTATGGAATCACAGAATCATGGAATATCCTCAGCTAGGAGTTGGCAAGATCATCAAGTTAAACTCCCAGGTCTTCCCAAGAGCAACCCTGAACCCAGGGAAGTGGTGACGGCACCAAACCTGCCAGAGCTTGAGGAGTGTTTGGACAAGGCTCTCAGGTACATGGTAGGATTGATCCTTGGGAGTATCCTGTGCAGGGCCAGGAGCTGGACTCAGTGATCCTTATGGGTCCCCTCCAACTTGGGATATTCTATGATTCTGTTCTATGATGTGTGATCCTAGGGTTCAAGAACCCTATCTCAAAAACACATGGAGTATATAGGGACAATCAGTGATTCAGAGCAGCTTCCTGTACAGAATGGATAGGAGACAGCAGGCAGGGAGGGAGAACATAAAGTTTTGGGGTTTTTTTTATTAACATGAGCACTCAGCATGTCACTTGGTGCAGTTTTGGGCAGTGGGTTTAAAGCAAGCAGAAGGAGATGGTTCAGTTGTGGTATCCTTGGGCACAGCCTGCTGCAGGGGCTGAAAGGTTGGAGGGGTTTGGTCAGCACTGGAGGAGAGACTGTCCTGGGGCTGGGCAGTGTCAGTCAGGTGGTCTAGGTGGATCCTGAGCTATCCTTGGTTGAGGTTCGTATAAGCTCTTCAGAAAAAACTCTGGTGATGGAGATTTCACGATGTCATAGGTCATCCTACCCTACAGAAGGCAGTTCTTCATGTCCAGCTTCGTGTGCCTTTGCTGCAGTTCAGCTCACAGAATGGATTAGGTTGGAAAAGCCCTCTAAGATCATCAAGTCCAGCCATTCTCCCAGCACTGCCAAGGCCACCACTAACCCATGTCCCCAAGTGCCACATCCACACAGGTTTTAAATCCCTCCAGGAATGGGGACTCCACCACTGCCCTGGGCATCAGGAGCCATGGAGAACAGCTTGTCCATGCCAGTCTTCACCTCTCAGCTGAATGATGGGCTGGCTGGTGCAGTTCTGAATGATGTTCAGCCTGTGGTGCTTCCTGACCCAGGCTCTTCCCCACCTGGTGCTGCACAGGGATTTGTTCCCACCTGCACTCAGGTGCTTTCACCTCCTTAATGCAGAATTTTTTTTTCCCCAACTGTTCTCCAAGTCTCACAGAACCATAGAATATCCTGAGTTGGAAGGGACCCACAAGGATCATCCAGTGCAACTCCTGGCCCTGCACAGGGCACCCCAACAATCCCACCCTGTCCCTGAGAGCGTTGTCCAAAATCTCCTTGAGCTCTGGCAGCCTTGGGGCCTTGACCACTGCCCTGGGGATCCTGTTCATTGCCTCACCATCCTCTGGGGGAAGAACCTTTTCAGACACAGTTTCATTCCGTTCCCTCAAGTCCTCAGCACTGACTTCGAATCCAGTTTTCTGGAGTGTTTTCCTTTCTCCTACCATGGCACCTGCACATTGAGCACGTTTATCACATCACCCACATCACTGGTGACGTGCTGGGCGGTGTCAGGGCCGGCACAGGTCTCCCTGCTCAGCACATCCTCCCGGTCTGATGGTGAATCACCACCACCAGCTCCCTCCCTGTGGTTTTGGGATGAGTTGTGTGCCCACATTAGAGCAGTTTCTGTCTGCTGTGCTGCTGAGGGAGCCGTGTGTGGCAGCACCTAATGAATATCAAGATGTACAGCTCAGCCTGTTCCCCCAGCCATTCACAGGCTGGTTGCTCTGTCGCAGAAGGAAATTAAATTGTTCCTGACAAATCGGTGTCGGCAGTCACTTATCATCTTGTTATCTTCTAAGTGCTTACAAATAGGTTGTTTCATTATTTGTTCCATCAGTTTTCCAGGAGTTCGAGTTAAGTGACCAGTTTGTAATTCCCTGACTTTTCCTTCTGCATATTTTTTAGAGTTAAGCCCTATGCTTGCTTTTTTTGTCTGGTCTTCTAAGACCTCTTCTATCTGCTGTGAGCTAAGAGAGGAACAAGAGCTCTGGGGCTGCTTCAGCTGAGCCCTTCCCTCTGTACCTTTGGGGCTGGTGGATGGACCAGCACCCTGGTTGGGTGATTGCTTTCCTGCTGGGATACTTCTTCTCTTCTCTCTCTGTGGCTCTAACCTGTGTTATCTTATTTGAATCTTGACCTTTTCCATTTTCCAGTGAGTACTTCTAAAAGGTTGGCTTTATCCACCAAGTGATTTTGTTTAGTGTTTTCTGTAATCTGCAACAATATGGAAAAAATTGGACCAAATCATGACTGTGATTAGGATAACAGCAGTGAAGTTGTGTGGCCGTAGAGCTGAGTGTAGTTTGGCATTTTTAGTGATTTTCAAGAGCATCTGGTAACTTCTGACATCCAGTGGTGCACACTTTGCCCTGACAGTGGTTTTTGGAGCATGGTAACCCCCCTGCCTGGGATGTGAGCATCACACACGCAGACATCCCTTTGGATGCAGAAATCCCATGTTGGATTTACCCTGCCACGCTCTGTTTATGTCTTAATTAGCTCCGTTTGCCAATCTCTCAATTATCTCCTTTTTTTTTCTCCCCTCCCCCTCGTTCCTCCAACAGGAATCATCAACCAGTGGCAACAGGAATCCAAGGACAAAGTGATTTCCCTCTTGCTAACCCACCTGCCTTTACTGAAGCCCGGCAACATCGAGGCGAAGGTCGAGTACATGAAACTCCTGCCCAAAATCCTGGCGCACTCGATCGAGCACAACCAGCACATTGAGGAGAGCAGGCAGCTGCTGTCCTACGCCCTGATCCACCCCGCCACCTCCCTGGAGGACAGGAGCGCCCTGGCCATGTGGCTCAACCACCTGGAGGACCGCACGTCGGGGGGGGGCTTTGGCGGGCAGGGCCGGGGCCGCTCGGACTCGGTGGACTACGGGCAGGCTCACTACTATCACCAAAGACAGAACTCCGACGACAAACTCAACGGGTGGCAGAACTCTCGGGACTCGGGGATAAGCGTCAGCGCTTCCAGCTGGCAGGACAAAAACCTGGCGTGCGAGAACGGCCACCTGCCCCTCTACTCCTCCTCCTCCGTCCCCACCACCATCAACACCATCGGCACTAGCACAAGCACCAGTGAGTACCCACCTCCCCCCACCCCACCACCACCCCACTAGGAGTTGCTGCTTTGCCGTGGTCAGCTGGGGGGCTAAATTCATCTGGGCCATAGAAAAAACTCCTCTTTTTTTTTTTCTTTTTTCCGTTTCCTCACCTGCTTTTTTATTTCCTGCTTGCCTTGTTGTTTTTGGGTTTTTTTCTCTCTCTAGTCCTGTGGGATTTTAAAGACTCAGGAGATGGAGAGGAGGGAAAAACAGCCAAGCTGTAAGAGCAAAAAATGTGTGTTATTGAAGGGAGCCCCTTGTATTTCACGTAGCTCTGTGTAGATTTGCAGTTCATGTTTCAAGAGTTCCTAAAGCAAGCAGGGAGCTGATGCTTCGTGTCCAAAAGCGAGTTGGGGGACTGGAGGCAAGTCCAAAAGTACACTGGGGACTTAACTGGGAGGAAATGGGATTGGGACCACAAGTGCAGGTGTAATTTTTGGAAGCAGGGCTGGAATCTGCCATCTTCAGGGTATGTGAAAGCATTCACTTGGATCTGCAGCACAAAGAGGTGTGAAGCTGGTGGTGATTGAGGGGTTTAGGTGGATGATTCTCAGTGTTTTCCAGAAGGGTTGGGTAGCTCTTCCCCCCATGGAGACCTTGGCAGGCTTTGATGGATGGTGCAGAGCCCAGCCCAAGGCTCAGACACTCTGACACGCTGCAAAGCACCATGACTGGAGATTTATCACTGGTTTTGTGTGAGGATGTAGCACAGCCCTAACTGTTTTTTAAAGAGCCATCCTTGGGAGAGGAGGAGCAAAGCATCCCCTCAGCAGGATTCAGGAGCACCACTGACCACCACTCCCTCTGGAGACCTGTCACACCTTCCTCACTGTCACTTGGGTGACTGCCACCACCTCACCTTCAGGGCTGGGACATCCTCCTTCCCTTTGTGATGTTCAGAAGGTCTCTCTCCAAGATGCTGTATTGGCATCTCCCTGGATATCAGGAGCACTTCGGGAAGAGGGTTCTTGTGGTGAGGGCACTGGTTTCTCCATCAGCATGTGGAAAGCCACAATTAAAGAGCTGAAAGCTTTAAAATGGTCACTTAAGGCTTCTGGGTTTTTCCCTCTCCTGTAATAGTTGCTTTTTTTTAAAGTGGTGTTTCAAGTCGACAGCGACATGAAACACAGCTCTCTGGGTTTACTGCTGTAGCACCCTGGTCCCTGCCTCTCCGGTGTCCATCCTTGCAGGCATGTGGGGATTTAGCAGAGGAGTCTCAGCTTCTCCATGGACTCAGAACATCCTGCCCATCCCATCCCTGTCTCCTGCTACTGTGGGATTGGGTGATGTTCAACTTCTCCCTGCGCTGCAGAGCTGTGTCAGGGAGACCGAGCCACGTGGGAAAGGCTTAACAAGGATGCAGGGTGAAAAGTACCATGACTGTGTTTGCAGTTGGTCTGTTCAACCTCTCCAAGGATTATTTTTTGGGGGGAGTTTCCAGGTGGTTTTTGCATGCCTGGCATTTTGGAGGCTTTGCACACCAGGGAGGCAGTGGGAAGAGATGCCTTCAGATGGGATCTGGTTCCTCATGTCAGGATCTGGAAGCAGGGAGGTCTGGTGGGTGTAGCAGGTTAATCTCTGACAGTGGCTGGAGCTCTGCAAGATGCGTTAGGTCGTGAAGGACTCTTTCCAAAAACCCCCTGGAGTTTCTCTGAGCCTCCCTGTGCTCAGACTTAGCTCTAGCAGAAGCAGTGACCCACCTCTTGCCCAGTGGGGTCCCCACGTTTTGGCACAAGGCCGAATTACTCAGCAGTGCCTGAGCTGCTGCACTGCTGTGGTTGTTCCTAAATTCTCCCAAAATTAGATGTGTGCAGCAGCACTGGTGGATCTGCCAGTGGCCCTACACTTTGCCTGGCCCTACACTTTTGCTTGAAGAGCACATCCCTCCTCCACCTCTGCTGCTTCCTTGGCCTCAGTATCCCCTGCTAGCTGTGGTTTAATCCTACATGTAAAGCTGTTGTAACTCCTGCAGATGTATTCTGGTGGCACCATGTTCAGGTAACCCTTGGGCTGAGCTGGAGGTGACCCAACCACACTTCACATGCGAGTTCATAAACTTCCTTAACGCAGTATTTGCTCGGACACGAGCACGGCAAGTCCACAGATAGATGCTAAAAAATAAACATGGCTCTCAGCCTTTGTCCCAGCCCCTCGACTCAATCAATACATCTATTAATCTTTTATTCCAAAGCAAAGCCCTCAAATCCTTACTGTTTGTTTAGGTTTTACTGTTGTTATGAGTTTTAAATTCACCCTCTTGCTTGAAGGTGTTTGTCTGGGCCGGGGCTTAATCCAGCAACACCCTGCAGGGCACAGCCTTCCCAGACCTGTCCCCGTGAAGGCACTGCCTGTTCCTGGTGCCAAAATGTGGAAAAGACTTTCCCAGGGGAATAACATGGTGATCTTGCCCGAGATACTTCCTTCTGGTGTTGTGGTATAATTAGGTGTAACACTGTCCTGGCACAGGGCTTAAATATGAGTGGGGAAGGTCATGTGACAGTTTGCTTTGTGCTGTCCTTGACTTTGACTCGACCTAGACCCAGGCTTTGAGATTTAGTTCGGGAATGGTTCATCTCCAGCTCTGGCAGGGATTGGCCAAGGCTTGAGGAGATGTTGCTGGAGCTCTCCAGCATTTACAGGGCAAGTCTGGAGTGCTCTGAGGGAGTCACATTGGATTTACCACAGTAATGGTGATTCCAGAGTGGGACCAGCATCCTAAGTGATAAATCTGGGTCTGGAGCAATATGAGGGTACGGACTCACCCAAAAAGATGGAAGTTTGCCCGGAGAAGCTGTGGCTACCCCATCCCTGGAAGTGTTCCAGGCCAGGTTGGATGGGGCTTGGAGCAACCTGGTCTAATAGAAGGTGTCCCTGCCCATGGCAGGGGGTGGAACGAGATGAACTTTAATGTCCCTTCCAACCCAAACATTCCGTGATTCTGTGATCATGTACTCCTTCCATCCACTGCATCTCCGTCACTGCTTTCTCAGCCTGCCCTGCAGAGCTTGAGCTGCCACTTTAAACCAAGCTTTAGTGTGCCAGGAGCAAAGGCAGCCTTGGCTGGACTTGGGAGTGCAGGTGGGCAGGAGGCTGGAGCTGCTCCGGCGCGGCGGGATGGGGTGAAACCCGGAATCCCGACTCTGCAGCCAGGTCAGGTGATGGTTGCAAAACTTTGGGATTGCACAACGTCGTGGACACAGGATTTGGGAACTCTGAAAGGACACAGGAAAGCAGCTGACTTTCAAAGGTGCCAACAGCTTCCTGCGTGGGGGCGCCGGCTCCTTCCCTGCCCCTGAGGTAAATGATTCCACCCGAGTATGATCCAATGGCATGGCAGGATTTGGTTGTCAAGTGGAAGCACAGCATAGCTTTGGCCCTGTATTTTCCATCCTCTTGGAAGGGAATCTGTTCAGAGGCAAAGAAGGGTCTGTTAGGTAAGATGAGAAGGGGGAGAGCAGGTACACTGGTCCCATTTGGACCATAAAGTGACAGGGTAGTGATGGATAGATACAGGAAGAGACCTTGCTAGGAAATATCCTGCAGAGCAGGAATCCCAGGTGTTGGGACTGTGTTTGTACAGGAGGGATGTTGCAAACTCTTTGGTGTTTTAGTGTTGCTGTGGTGCCTGGATTCCCCTGTGAGGGAACTGAGAGGACCAGCAAAGCTGTTTGCCAGTCTGGAGCCACCCTTCTGCTCCTGCACAAATGGGAAAGATGCCGGGTGCTCAGGCATGCTACACCCTTCCCATGGGAACCTCTGCCAGAAAACTGGTGGTGTTTGTCTACAAGGAGAGAGAGAAGGAGAGCAAGAAGGGCAGTGGAGGAGAAATGCTCACCTATACAACATCCTTATCCTGAAAGAGAAAAGTCTCTATCTTGTCCTAGAGCTGAAGAGAAGGAGCAAATCAGGGTTCTTCCTTCCATGCACCCCAGCCTAGGCTCAAACTGACAGAGGGCAGGGTTAGATGGGATATAAAGAGGAAATTCCTCACTGTGAGGGTGAGGAGGCCCTGGCACAGGCTGCCCAGAGAAGCTGTGGCTGCCCCATCCCTGGCAGTGTCCAAGGCCAGGTTGGACAGGGCTTGGAGCAACCTGGGATAGCGGAAGGTGTCCCTGCCTATGACAGGGGGTTGGATTAGATGATCTCTAAGGTCCCTTCCAACCCAAACCAGTCTGTGTTTCTGTGATCCTGCCCTGCAGGCAGAGCTGCAGCTGCTAACCTGTGTGTCAGCACACACGTGTGTGACATGACTTGCTGGATTTGCCAACATTTGTCCCAGTTATGGACTCCCTGGTGGGAGAGCAGATGAAGAAGGTGGTGGAGTTCTCCCCCAGTCATCAGGGAATTGAGGTGGAACAAACCACATCAAGAAAACAACTGCCATGGATGGAGTGTGGGTTTCCTGACTCTTCCTCCCCCTGCACTGTTGTGCAGCTGAGTTTGATAATGGGATAACTGCATTTTTATAACCCACAGGACCGCCCTGGTCTGTGTTGGGTTGATGGGCAGCTTGCAGGTCATTCTCCTCTGTGTAGATTTGCAACAGCACCTGAAGGGAGGGCATAGCCTGTCCTCATCCTGTGTTTGCCTTACACAGGGCAACACATTTCCTCCCATGCAAACTTAGCAAAACGTGCCTTGTAAATGTGGAAGAGTCTTAATGAGGCTATGACAGTGAAGCAAACAAATGTCCTGTTCTTGCCAAGGGTGGATTAGCTTTGCACTTGGGAATTACTTTCAGAAACTTGTTCCTCAGTTGGCTGTGCTGAGACTTGGCACCCTGGCACTCATCCTGCCAGCCGGGGACACCCCTCACGTCTGCTTTCCTTCTCTTTTACTGATAGACTGAGAAAAGCTCGTTGGCCCTGTAATAAACACTTGAGCTTTTCAGTGGTGGCAGATGAGGGCATTTATTGTCTTGCTCATGCCCTCTAGTGTCGCTCGTAACCATCAGAGAACACATCCAGAAGTCACCCACTTTTCCAGGGTCCCAGTGCTACAAAATCTTACTAATTCTCTAGCTTAAAATCAGAGTTCTTGCACAAGAAGGTCAGGTGTGAACAGAGTTTGTTTTCTCAAAGCCATGTACATAAATACAGCAGCAAACAGGACTGTGAGCGAGGGCAGCATAGAATCGTGGAATCATTTAGGTTGGAAAAGACCTTTAAGATGATTGAGTCCACCCATAATCCTCTACTCCAGCTCTGAGGAGCAGGTACAGATTTCCTGGCCCCTCTGTAAGTTCAAAGCATTTTGTCCCTGGTAGACACGTTCCACAGCTCTGCAGACCATCACTCAGCCGGTGAGGGGATGAGCAGTCACACACCCTCAGCCTGAAGGCCATCAAGCTTTGGAGATGGAAGTGGTGGTGGAGGACAAGAGCGATGGCCTTTGGGGTGTCAGCAATGCTGGGCAAGGTCAGCTACTGCTGCTGAGTGTGTTTTATAGCCAGCTTCCCTTCCTGCTGCTGAGGCTGCTCCATTTGCCGTGTCCCTCACCCTCTGGTTGGCAAGGAGGTGTCCAAACTCAAAACAGAGCAAGCTGTGCCCATTCTCTGTGAGCTGCTCTGCCGGACAGGATGTTTTTAGTTGATGGACCAGCCATGTGTGCTCATCCCACCATCAGCCCAGCTCCCACCCTGCCCAGACCTGGTCTCCAAGCAGGGTGTCCGTGTGAGCCATCCCACCCTGGGACCAGGTTAGCTCCCAAGGTGATTGTTGGCTGGTCCAGTGCAGGGAGTGAGACTGCTTCCCCCCTTCCCAGGTGTGTGGGATCTGGGAGTGCAGCATCGAGATATGGGCTGGGAAAATTAGTTTGTCGTAGTGGAAGAGGTCAGGGCAGCCCCATCGTACAGTCCAAGTAAAAAGAGGAAATGGCCTCAGTTGTGCCAGGGGAGGTTTAGGTTGGATATTAGGAGCAATTTCTTCACCTAAAAGGTCAAGCACTTCAACTGGCTGCCCAGGGCAGTGGTGGAGTCCCCATCCCTGGAGGGACTTAAAAAACACGCAGAGGTGGCACTTGAAGACATCGGTTAGTGGTGGCTTGGCAGTGCTGAGGGAATGGTTGGACTCTGTCTTAGAGAGCTTTTCCGACCTCAGTGATTCCATTGCTCTCAAGGTAAAGATGTTTTGAAGATGTTTTGGACAGGAAATCATTCTGGCCCTGCCTTCTGGTCTGTGAGCTGCCAGCATCCGTGTTGCCTTGCTCAGTTTTTCCTGACCCAGTGTTTGGAATTACTCTGGTACTTGAGCAACAGTCAGAACCTGTTCTAACCTTGAAACTTCAGTTTAGCTGCCTCAGCCCATTTGGATCCTCCTTTGAGCCTGTTTTGGCACATTCCTTTCACCTCTTTGTTCCTGAAGGATCTCTTTTCTCACTGTGTCTTTGGTTGACCAACAAAGGTCAGTGTGATGCTGAGGTCCCACCTTCAGTCGTCTCCACGGGAGTCCTTGACTGACATCAAAGCTAATCAGCCTACCTGTCATTTTCCAAACATCACACTCTACATTGGAAGGGAAAAAAAGACAGGATTCACAGGGTGACTTGGGTAACCCATCAACCCTTGATGAACACTTGGCTCAGGACATCTGGGAGGGTGGTTCTCCTGTTCTGTTCATCTGGGACTTGCAGTTCACTGGTGGCTTTGCTCGTAGGGATGCCCAGCCATGCAGCTGTGGGGCAGAAGTTTCTTACCAGCAGCTAGCTGTTGCCTCTGGGAGGATGTGGATGGGTCTAGGGGAATGCAGATGGCTCTGGGTGGATGTGGATGGTTCTGGATGGATGTGGATGGTTCTGGGGGGTTGCACATGGCTCCGGGGGGATGTGGATGGCTCTGGGAGGATGAGTCTAGCAAGGCAGAGCTGGTGAAGGGGGTGGTGTGTGAGGCTGGTGAGGAGGAGAGGGAGCACTGGGTGCCAGTGGTGACACGTGGTTGTCCCCAAAGAGGACATATCACACATACATCCTCTGGGATCACACTGTTCCTTCCTCCAAACCTGGTACGTACAAGGTTTGATCCATACTCACACGTCTTACAGAGCTCTGCTCCCAAATTCACGTACCCTGCTCATAGAGAGATGGCTCTGCAGCTTCCTGGCTGGAATGAGGCCACCTAATTCGGGAACTGCCCGGGGATATTCCCACCCTCTCAGCTTGTGAAATCCCGGAGCAGTCACAGATTGTAGGTGCTCAGGGCAGGGACTGCCTGCCCTGATTTTGCTCTTGGTGTGTTGCCTGTCCACTGGAGAGGGAGTAGGACACCCATCCTTGACCTGCAGGTTGGGCTGGGGGGAGATTGAAGCTTGTGGCTCCAATGCCACCTCTCCTTTCCTTACAACAGCCCCAGTGTCTCAGGGATGGATGTTTAGAGGCAGCAGCAAGGGTTTTGTGTGTATCCTACAGTCCTTGGGATTCCTGTCACCAATGAATGGTGCTTCTGACCTGGAAGCAGCACAGAAGCCACCAGCACAGCTGACTGATGCTCTCTGGGTTGTGGAGCAAGGTCAGACATCCCCAGTAATTCCCTCAGACTCTTGGCAGTCTCTCGTGTTAATGAACCGGAGGTTTTGTTGATGGATGGACCCTCCCAGACCCAGGTGTATTTTACCAGCCTGGTGCCTGTTGTATGCTGGCAGCAGGATTACTCATTGCATGGCAGCTTGGTGCTCTCCTAAGGGAAGCTTTGCTTTTCCCATCACCCTGTGAGCACCTGTGGGTTCCTGTCAGCAGTTTGCATCCCCAGCGGAGCCTCCAGCGGTGTGGGATGGGAGGGCTCCATCTCAGAGCCAGGGATGCTCCTCAGCACCTCCACTGTTAACTGGTGTCTGTGAAGAGCCTTCTGAGAAATGCCCCCCTCAAACCTGTCCTGCTTTGCCACGACAGTAGCGTGAGAATCCCATTTGTGGTGTTTTCCTGAGCATCTTCATGGGGTGAGAAACCCCTGGAGAGAATCCGCTTCTCAACGCTCATCCTTTGAATCCATGCAACTCCAGCCTTTGGCAAGTGAAGGAATGGAGAGAGATGAGCTCTCCTTCCTCCCACCATCACACAGCAGCTGCAGAGAAACGGCTATGGAGGAGGGACAGGAGTGCTGTGGTTTGGGATCATCTGGAGCAACTCCAGTCTCCTTCCCCACTGCACAGGGACTCGCTGTGTTCTCCTGACTCAGTAACATGCTGCTGTTCAATTAACTTTTGACTTCTGGTTTAAAGGAGCAGTGCACAAAATAGTTATTTACTTCATTTGGAAATTCTTTTATTCGTTAGCATAATTACAGCTTCCTCTTTTTTTTTTTTTTATATTTTTCTTAGCAGGGGAAGGGGGGGAGGAGGGGGGAATATTTGCTGCTCTCCTTGTGGTTATCACATTCCTTCAAATTACTAAAAGAGGCTGGGATAATAGGTCTGGTGATTATATATAGGCACCATCTGCTCTGTGGCTGCTTCCTATCAAAGTGCAGTTAGAGGAGTGCAAGGAGGATATTTTCTCTCCAGCTATATTAAGACTCTGTTTCCATCTCGGCTCCAAAGCAAAACTCTCTGCATGCAAATGGATCAAACGCTCTGGAATCAATGGCTCTGTTTTGGCAGCCTTGAAGCTGATTTTTTTTTTATTTTATTTTGTTTTATTTTCCCCTCAAGTTTGCCGTTCCCATCCGTTATGCAATTTTATTCGAGGCTGGTTGTTCTGCATTCGGTGTTTTCCTGTCACCACAGTCCCCTCTGTTTGCTGAGCAATGCAGTCTCGTGTTAGCTGGCGCAGGGATCTGTGTCATAACTCCAATGCGAGGCAATATCTGAGCAATCAGGAATGTTTTGGAGGATGATGAAGGCAGATTTTTAGGATGCATCTGCTGTCGGTATGTAGAGGAGGTGGAAAGCTGAGCTGAGTTAATTTGGAGCAGTAATGGGAAAGAATGAATCCATGTTTTGTGATACCAGCCGTGGCTGTCCTGTTGCTGTTGGGGAGCATTGCAGGGCTCAGGGCTTGGGAGTCATGGAATTGTAAAATCCCAAACTGATTTGGGTTGGAAGGGACCTTAAAGACCATCCCTGCCATGGGCAGGGACACCTTCCACTATCCCAGCTTGCTCCAAGCCCTGTCCAACCTGGCCCTGAACACTTCCAGGGATGGAGAAGCCACAGCTTCTCTGGGCAACCTGTGCCAGGGCCTCACCACCCTCACAGTGAGGAATTTCTTCCCAATATCCCATCTAACCCTGCCCTCTGTCAGTCTGAAACCATTCCCCTTGTCATGGGATGTCCCTGCTGGGCACCATCTTTTGCATCTTCTCATGTGGGGAAGTAGATACTGCATTTTCCCCTTAGTGGCCTTGGAGACCCAACAGGTTTTTCTTCCTCTCCTGGAGCTCTTGGAATAAGAAGAGAGCAGAAGGAGTTGCCAGCCCATACAGAGGGTGCCTGTGACAGGACATGTGAGTCCCCAAGAGGTGGAGGCCAGAGGAAGCTGATAAGGCTGAAACACCGAGGAATTTGTCTTGGGGAAATTCCAGAGGTTTTGCATTCACCCCTTGCCCTTGACTGGTTTCAGACCCTTATTTTCTGGCTCCCAGTTTTCCACAGGTTGCATATTGCTATGTAAAAGATGTACCTCTTCCAGCTGTAAGTGATGGAGGGGTTTCTCCATCTGGAGTGTAATGTGTGGTGGAAGCTGATGCTGGCAGAGGTCTCAGCAGGTAGATGCTTCTCAGACCAGGGGTTGAGGCAGTGGGGAGCCCTGGCTGCTGCTTGAGCAAAGAAAATCCTCTTGGACATCTCTTCTGGGTGGGAAAGGACTGTAGGAAGGAGAGTTTCTGTGTCCCAGTGCCGCTTATCTGGCTTGATCCGTGAGCAGGAGAGGAATTTCTCCCAGAAGCCCATAGCAGAAACTATTTTCTGGGATAATTAGGGAGGCTTGGTTCAGCACAGCAGTGTTGTTGTTAACAGGTCAGGATTTCCCAGGGTTCAGACACTGTTTTATCTGTGGTTTGTGTGTAAATATAGGAGAAAAACCCACATTTATTGGCCTGGAAATCAGAGCATTGTGTTTACCCTGAGAGCCACCTGGTTTGGGGCAGCACCTTCTTGCAACATGACCCTAATCCTCCATCCCCCACCCATTCCCAGCTTCCCAAGCTACTGTTTTCTGCATCCTTTTGCCTGTGAGTTAAATCAGGGTAGGGATTCACACTTGGTCTGCCTTGCTCCCACCTTGCTGGATGCTGCGGTGGGAAGCCCCACGGAGGGATCTCTCAGTACTTAAAGGGATTTGTAAAGAAGAGGGAGAAGGACCTTTTGCATGGGCAGATACTGACAGGACAAGGGGGAAGGGTTTTAAATTAAAGGAGGGGAGAGTGAGATTAATACTAAGAAGAAATTCTGAACTGGGACAGTGGTGAGGCCCTGGCACAGTTTGCCCAGAGAAGCTGTGGCTGCCCCATCCCTGGCAGTATCCAAGGCCAGGTTGGACAGGGCTTGGAGCAAGCTGGGATAGTGGAAGGTGTCCCTGCCCATGGCAGGGGCTTGGAATGGGACGATCTTTAAGGTCCCTTTCAACCCAAACCATTCCAGGATTCTGTGAAGGACACCAAAGGCAGCTCTCAAGCTCCTGCTCCTTGGTGTTGATGAGCTGGGCTTCCTTCCAGAAATACATCCCGTTGGATTGCTGAAGCCACCAAGGGCTGCATTTACACATCTTTAGACTCAGCCCCGCTCCTGCTGCCACACAAACGAGTAAATAACAGTCACAGCAATTCCTGGCAGAGCCAAGCAGCTGATCCACGAGTGTTTGTGCCATGCAGGGACTTGCAAAACCCCCTGTGAGGGTTCCTTCCCACCAAGCCTGGATGGTGCCTCGCGTACCCTGCTTGGAGGGAGCAGCAACAAACGGGTTATTGTTTCTCTGTCCAGTTTCTCGAACAGGAAACTGTGTTTGAAAACGTCATTTCTTAAAAAAAAGTTTGCTTGACAGGCTTCTCTGCAGTCTGTGCTTCTTCCTATTTCTCTGCCTGAGGCAGGACTCTGCTTGTATGGGTTTTTTTCCTAATGCAGGGGCTGATACCACTGATTTCTTAATACCACTTTTTTCCTTATACCCAGTGGCTTCTAGCATTTGGGACCCTGGCTTTCACCCCCTCGTGGCTTATATCACCCCCTGGTTCAGGAGGACTATCCATCTCTTACAAACACAGTTAAAGTCACAGCCACAAAACACAGGGAGACAAAAAAAAAAATAAAAAGAGGCACAAACAAAAGGCTCCAAGGGTTAGGGGATGTTGAGCTGAAAAATGTTCCTTTCGGTTCTGCTCCGGCCGTGCCAGAGCTGCCCAGGGCAGCGTGGGGAGAGGGTGAATGAGGTGCCCAGGAAGGAGGCCAGGTGCCAGCAGAGCAGTGTGACCCACCAGAGGCTGTTTCCAAGGGTCCTCAGCCCAGGAACGCTGGAAAAACCACAAGGATTGCTCTGCCAGTGTGGGGAAGCCTTCCTGGAGGAGAGGATGCGTCGTGACTGGGATAGCAAGGAGGAGGCGGAGGGGAGAACTGAGTTGAACCTGGGGGTTTGCTCTGTGAGGGGGTTGCTCAGTGTTCCCTCTCCGTGGGGGAGCCTCCGGGCTGCACAAAACACTGTGTGCCCTCAGTGGATTAAAAACATCCCCGCTTCCTACAGCAGATTGGGGTCAGGCTGCTGCTCCAGGTGCCTACAGGCCAGGAAAGGAGTTGTACACGAGCAGACACTACCTGAGGAGGCACCATGAGCAGCTTTGCGGCCAAAAAGTGCCATTTGTAGACTGAAAACAAACAAAAAAACCTCCCAAAGAGTTCAGCAGGCACCTTGCAGCAGTTTTTCCTTTCTTCAGCCGCGGGGATGATGTTACTTGGAATTGTATCCTGCTGTATGGACTGTGGGCTGATCCTCTGGCTGTCAGGGACCTGATGGGGACCAGAGATGGTTTGAACACTCCTCTGTACCCAGCAGTGGGTCTGGCTCTGCTGGAAACACTCACATCAGCCCCACATGTGCCTTGTCAAGGACTTTTGCAGCACTTTAGGCCAGATTTAATGAAGGGTACATTGGGCAGAGGGGGAGTGAGTACCTCATTGCCATCCCATGCTGTGTGGAGGAAGGTCTGCCTGCAGAGCCCAATTCCTCAGCTCTAATTACAGGAATGGGTGGCTTTTCCCTTCTCAGGCTGAGAAAAATTGGCTCAGAAATCCTGAGAAACCACAACACAAATGTCTGACGCTGTTCCACATGGTCTTCAGCGAACAAAAACCCTCTTGAAATCAGCCCTTGCCTCCCGAAATAGGCAACACCACTTCAAAAAGGAAGAGGGGGGGGGGGATAAATCCCAAACTCAAGGCTTCACAGGGTGAGAGCACTTGCAGCCTCAGAGCTTCTGTAAGTGTGTTGTTGTGCCTGCCAGCACAGCCAGGGTTTGGTCTGGGATAAAGCTGGATTCGCCCAGGGAAGTGGTGGAGATCCCACAGGGATGCTCCCAGCTGCTCCATGCTCTGCAGCCACCGCCTGCCATGGGGAGCTGATGCGTTGTTGCCATCCCTCCTTCTCCATCCTCTTGATTTTTTTTTACCTGGGAATATTGAGCTGAGCTTGATCCCACTCTGGAGGTCACAGAGAGGTTCCTTGCAAGGAAACTCAGTCTGGTGTGGGCTGAGCAGAGGCAACACCAAAACCTGCTTATCCCTGGGAGGACCAGGATCTGCTCTGGCTCCTGTCCCACTGGATACCTGTTTGGAAACAGCTGGACCTCGCAGGGCTCTTGCACCACCTAAACAGCAGGAAAGCACTTCTAAACCAGAAGTGGGACACACTTACCAGCCGTAGGGTAGTAGGGTATCCATGTGCCAGCATGGATTGCCCTCAGGAGCGGTGCTTTCCGCTCTTTGTTCGCCCAGCCCGCAGCACTCAGAAAGGCAGGCGTGTCCAACCACCTCCTGGGAGCTTATCTTGCCCCAGAAGAATATATTACATTTCCTTTTTGAATTAAAGCTTAATATTTTTGCAATAAAAGAGAAGAGGCTTGAGTGTGAGGCGATAAAGTCACACGTGGTTTGCTTCTGCTGAAGTTAAATCCCACAGGGAGCATTTATTTTAGCAGGAGCAGCCCTGGATTCACCTTGGACCATCCAGAAAGCAATCAGAAGGGTCAAAAGCAGGTCAGGACCTACACTAAACTGATACTTTGAAAATAATTGGCTATATCCTCCATTTCAAGAAACTGAAGCCGTGACCACAGGGAGCAGCATTAATAAAAATGGACATTTTTTAATCCTCCTTCTGGGGGTTGCAAATTAAAAGAGGGAGAAGGGTGTGCCCACCTGGCAGCTGCCATCCCAGGATTTGCAGCGTTTTTAAGGATGAGTGCTCATGGAAACAAGTTACAGGGAAGTGGAGTCTAAAGTTAGACCAGTGCTAAGAGCTCTTTGAGTAATGCCTTGTCTGGTACCCAGAGTAGCTGGGGTGGTTTCAAAGAGCTGGTGACTTGCAGCATCCTTTGCAGGGGGATTATCCCTGCTGCATCTCGGGAAGTTGTGTGGATTGACTCAAAATTTGGCTTAGTAGAACATGTTCTGTTGGATGCAGGGACAGAAGTGGAACTGATTTTTACCCGTTGTGCTGGATGGTTTGTAACTGTCCCTGTCCATCCTGTGGAGTTTGTTATTTCTCTTCCAGCCAACACTGGTTTCTAATTAGGAGACGTAAAATTAAGATGGAAGAGCAGAAGTCTGCAAGGGTATTGCTGCTCAGGAAGGAATCTGGGCTGGATTTAAGACAAAAATATCCCCTTGTTTGCAGGATTTTGGGGGGCAGAGGGTGGTGTAAGCACTGCTCTGGGGCTCTGAGCGGTGCAGGTGTGATGCTCAGCCCTGGTGATGCATTTCAACCAACTGACCCCTTTTTTTCCCTATAATTCCACTGTATTTTATTTTTTTTTAATGCTAAGTGTATTCCTCTCCTGGGAGGGTGATGTGACATCTACAGAGCCCTCTTATGGTGCTGCTTTTGGGGTAACAATTACAAAGCCAAGAGCTAAAATAACTTGGCCAAGACCTTCTTAAATCCAACTATTCCCCCATCAGGATGCATCACATCACAACTTTGGGAAGCATAACACTGTTCTGAAAGCAATCTCAGGATCTCCTTTTCTGCTAGGAGATTTGTGGAAGATGTTTCTGTAGTTATTTAATGGAAAGGGAACAAATTCTTCCCCACAAGCCATCCCCGTGCTTCCCTCAGACTCGGTGTTCTGTGCTGCTACAGGAAAACCCTTTCAGAAATAGGAATTATTTGGATATTGCAGAAATCCGCAGGGTTTTGGCCTCATCCATCAGCTGCCTTTGGTACCAGCTGCTTTTTAGAGGTGCTCAATAAAAGCAAACGTGCTCGGGTGTTTCTCTCTCCCCTCCTTTTATAACCCCACTAGTCCCTCATTTCCATCCCGCTCCTGGTCAGCAGGGATGGCTTTGGTGGTGAGTTTTCCCCCTCAGGCTTGAGCTGGGAATTAAGCCTGGCTTAACTTTTACAGCACAGTGCACCTGGCTGGGGGTTTTCCACCAAGACTCGTTTATATTAAATAACAACATGCGGAGGAGCCTGAGTGGTTTTGGTGAACTCCTGTAAATGCAAAAAAGGGGGATTAAGGAGCTTTAGGGCTTTAATGCTTTAGGAGGAAAAACCACGAGAACAATGGATTTCCCCCAGGTATTGTACAGTTTAGAAATTTGATTTGGAAAGAAGAACTGAAAAAAAGTTTTTGCTTCTGTTTCGTGTGGGCTGAAAGGTCCTTTGAACCCCTCTGCCCTCAGATTTCCCTAGAGCAGGGAAACTTCCCCGAGTTTCCGTCCTAAATCCATACATTACCTTATGCTAACAGCATTTATGGTTTAACCAGCAGTGTAGTGACTGCAAATGATGGAATTTGAATTTTGTTAAGCAAACAGAGCAGTCTTTTCATACATTTTTTCATTACTGGAAACAAAGATAGTCCCTGAAAGTGTTCAAGGGCAGGCTGGACAAGGCTTGGAGAAACCTGGTCTAGGGGAAGGTGTCCCTGCCCTTGGTCTTTAACATGGTCCTTAAGGTCCCTTCCAATCCAAACCATTTTATGATCTTTTCCTCTAAATACACTGTCCTACCCCTAATACCCAACAGACCCAAGAAAAAGACACTGAAATTTTAAGGAGAGAACAAAAAATGAATGCGACAGTATGGAAGAGGAGCAGTGGGAAAATGGAGACCTTTCAGTAAAAATTGTACTTAACAGTTTATTTAAGTTGGTTGACACCAAAAAGTGTCAGGAAATCTATGATTTGGGGTTTACTTAATACTTTAGCCTACTTAAGACATATTTCTGTGCTTGAATGAAAGGCAGGTAAAGACATACCCATTGTAAAGCCTTTCTCAAGAAATGACTCCAAATCACAGGAGTTGCTCCATCTCTCTTGTCCTGTCAGTGCAGAAGTTATTTGTTAAAAATAAATTGTACTTGGTAGCATCAAACTTTCAACCAGGAAATACAAACCCATATGCAACTGGGAAGGAAAAGCAAATCCAAAGATCATTTTTCGAAGGGGATTATTCAGCCTCACCTCATTGTCAGGGGTGTATTTTCATCATTGTTTTGAATGCTTGGTCTTGTGGTGAGTGAAAAGGCACATGGTTGGAAGAGCACCTGACCGGGGGCTGAGCTGGGATGTTCCCACTGCTGATGGGAGCTCAGCCAAGTGCCAGATTCTTCAGCCTGGAGAAGAGAAAGCTCCAGGGAGACCTTGGAGCCCCTTCCAGTGCCTAAAGGGGCTCCAGGAGAGCTGGAGAG
Source organism: Corapipo altera (assembly GCF_003945725.1). Taxonomy (NCBI): domain Eukaryota; kingdom Metazoa; phylum Chordata; class Aves; order Passeriformes; family Pipridae; genus Corapipo; species Corapipo altera. The sequence goes on along the minus strand of NW_020884946.1, from coordinate 1,700,557 downwards.
GGACTTTGTACAAGGGCCTGGAGGGACAGGGCAAGGGGGAATGGCTTCCCACTGCCAGAGGGCAGGGTGAGATGGGATATTGGGAAGAAATTCTTGGCTATGAGGGTGGTGAGGCCCTGGCACAGGTTTCCCAGAGAAGCTGTGGCTGCCCCATCCCTGGAAGTGTCCAAGGCCAGGTTGGATGGGGCTTGGAGCAACCTGGGCTAGCGGAAGGTGTCCCTGCCCATGGCAGGGGGTTTGAATGAGATGGCCTTTAAGATCCCTTCCAACCCAAAACCATTCCATGATTCTGTGATTTTAGTAGGACTCAACAAGGCTTAGACATTCCTGTGGATGAGAAGTACCCCCACAATGACTTCAGCAGATCTGTAAATGCTTGTGTTCCAGGGCACAAGCCAAGTCCTAATCCAAAGGGAGAGACAGAGATGCTTCCCCTGGATCCCCCAACCTGGGGGTTTTTATGCTGCAGAGCTGCTCAGTTGATTTTTTTCCCTAGAGCTGCAATCCGTGCAGCACCTTCCACCAAGCAGCTCCCACATGGCTCGTGCAACCCCATCTCCTTTCAGGTGTTCCCCTCCCTTTTGCTTCCCAGGAGGCAAAGCTCAGGGTAGGGATTGGGTAGCGCTGCAAAGCCATCGGCGAGGCACCATGGCCACCCACCCACCACCACACATTTTATAATTTCATTTGATTATTTTTTTCCTTTTTTTTTTTGTCGGGGGACTCTGCTGCATCCCGGGCCGCGAGGGGGGAATAACCTCTTTGATTTTATTTTTTTTTCAGTTCTCTCAGGCCAGACACACCACAGCCCTTTGAAACGCTCTGTGTCCCTTACCCCACCCATGAATGTGCCAAACCAGCCTCTAGGACATGGATGGATGTCTCATGAGGACTTACGGGCTAGAGGACCCCAGTGCATCCCTTCCGATCATGCCCCCCTGTCTCCACAAAGCAGTGTAGCCTCTTCGGGAAGTGGTGGGAGTGAACATTTAGAAGATCAGCCTTCCGCTCGTAACACATTCCAGGAGGAAGGGAGTGGGATGAAAGGTGAGTGCAAAACCAGACCCCGACCCCCCCCGGCACCCAGAGGCAGGAGGGAAGAGCCGCTTTCCCGGCAGCGGTTTTGGGAGAGAATCCTCGTAACCAGACGGGGCCTTCCGGCCTTTCTTCCTGGCTTAGGAATTTTAGATTCAGGGGAACAAGTTAGGTTTTCTTTCAAGCAGCAGCTGGTCCCGATCTGACGTCTTGCACTTGGGTGCCAGTGGGCTGGTTTTGCCCCAAAACCCTGCGAGCTGCCAGCTTTCCAAAAAGCTGGAATTTTTCCATAGCCTGTGGCTTTTGGCTGCGAGTGGTGCTCTCTTTTTTCCTCTCTCTTTTTTCTGTTTTATTACAGTGAAAAAAAGCTTAGAGTAAACTTAGCAAGCCATGTGTGATCTGCCATTGCAGTGTTTGGTACCCACTAAGTATTTGGGGAAGTTTTGGCTTGGGGTACTGATTTGCAGTGAATTTAACCTGTGTGTTTCAGTTCTAAACCAGTTTCAGTTGGTTGTCCCATTGTACCTGCATTTCACAGAGATTTTGTCAGTAAATATATGTGATTCTGTTGGTAAACAAGGCAGAAATGAATCCCTATTGCTACAGTCGTAGATGGAGAGCAAACTTCAGGCTGAGAAGGAATAAATAGATAAAAACTGGGCAAACATACAGACTGTGAGTTCCTGGGAACAGAGAAAACGACCCTGCAGCTCTCAGACTGATTTAAACAACTCCAATTTGCATTAATGCAAAGCAGCTCAATTGTGTAAAGGCCAATGGTGTGTCAGAATAAGGAAATAATCATATTTTTTAATAGTCACAGGGTCTGATTTTAGTCTAATTGCAGACAAATTGAGATGTGTGTAACTCTGTGTGATGTGGGGCTGCATTTGGCTTGGCTCTGGATGGCTTGGATGTGCATGAAGTAAATGCATGAAAACCCCCTCGTGGTTCCAAGGAATGCAGTGGAGGCAGGTCGGGTCCTGTCAGACCTGGGAAACCCTTTTTGGGAGCACGTGGTGCAGAGGGGGCTGTTTAACACTTCGTTTCTCCAGGTTTCTGCTGATGGAGCTGGAGAGGAGACCATGGGGAACTGGGCTCCCTGTGATCCACAGCTGGCAGCTCCAGGACCTGCACGAATAGAAATTTCCCAGTGCCATGGAATCGATCCATGTGGCCAAGTCTGCAAAAGCCAAAGGCTGTCCAGAAGCAATAATCCACTAAATCAGCTCCACATATTAAGACATCCCATTGCAGGCAGCTGGGATATGGCTGCCCTTCCTCGGGCCATCCCTTCCCAGACATCCAAACCCAATTCCCCCATTGCTGAGTCAGCCAAATGGCTTTTGTCCCACTGTCCAGGGACACACACCACGGATGTCCACAGCCTCTGGTGTCTGTGCCTGCCGTGTCCTCCCCCCTCTGCTGTGTTTTCTTCAGGCTGAACTATTCCAGTTTCTTCACAGATGATGTTTTCTAAACGTGGGGTTGTCCTTTCTTCTCTTCACCGGGCTTTTTTCCAACAAGTCCATATTTTATTGAAGGTGTGTTGGCCAGAACTGGACTCTGGAGCAGAGCAGAGTCTTGTTTGCCTACAGACAGAATTCTATGGCTGGGTAGTTCATCGTCCTCAAATAACAAAGCACTGTGGGCTGCATATGATCCCCACAGCTTTTCCCAAGAAAGAAAAAAAGGGACTGCCCCTTCCCTGCACTCGGATTGTGCCATTTCTTGTTCCTGCAGAAATGCACAACTTTGTGCATTTTCGTGGAGTTGCATCGTATTCCACCCAGAGCAGCTGCTCCCTTTGCCAGGTCCCTTCTCTGAATTGCAACCATGTCTCCCCAAGCACCTGCAGGCTCTTGTGGCTTGGTGTCACCCCGCTGCTGGTCAGCTTGTTCCTTCTTCAACACCTTCCAGGGCATCCAGGAGGATGCAGACCCATGGGATCTGGAATGTGGGGAGTCAAGACCCGTGACAGACCCTCATCTGACATGGCTTAGCAGTTCTTCTCCCTTAATGTCACTGTTTCTCTCCTTTCTGTCCATCTTTATGCCCTCGTGTCACCTATTTCTTTCCACCCATCTTTGTGCTCAAGGAAAAGGGCCCTTTGGCTTTTTCCTGGCCCCTGGTTTTTCCAGGGGTAGATGCAGACACTTGGTTCCCTGTGGACCCCATCCATCCATCTGCCCATCCCTTCCTGTGTCCCTGCCCATGGCAGGGGATTGGAATGAGATGATCTTTAAGGTACTTTCCCACCAAACCATTCCAGTGATTCCTGGGGGGCACAGCTGGGAGGAGGGTTTGCATAGAGCTGGGAGTTTTTTCTGGGAGTGTATCCATGGTGTGCCAGGAGGGCACTGCTGAAGATGTGCTGTGTGTGAATTGTTTTCCTTCCAGATTTCCTGATGGCCATGCCATGACTTTGCAATCAGCTCCTGGTAATTGCTGATTACAGAGCAGCTCTGTGGACAGGTGGCTCACCCATGCCTGGAGAGAGTTGGGAAGTTTGACTTTCCAAGGACTGTGAGGTCACCTTAGATGCCCTGGCACACCCTGGTTGCTTCTTTCTTCCCTGTGGGATGGGAGAAATCCCCACCACCATCCCTCTGTGTGTTGGGGTGGTTCCTCCTCCCCAGTCCACTCCCATGATTGCTGTCTGTGCTGGCAGGGGGGCTCTGGGACTGTCATAGCTCCCCAAAATTAGGACATGATCCAGGGAGGCTGATGCAAAGGGAAGGAGCTGCTTCTGTGCTCTGACCCCCTGCAAAGGTTGGAGACGGGTTCCTGCAGGGTTTAACGTCCATATGAAGTTGCATCTCTCTTCTGGAAGTACCCCCATGGGCTTTGCCATCGGCACGGACGTGTGGAAAGGCAGCTGTCCCCAGGGGACATGGAGTCAGGGACACTTGTAATGTGTTGTCACTAAAATGGTGTGGTTTTGTGTTAAAATGAAGTTGAGATTGGAACCTGTGCTGGAATCGGGGCTTTCTGCTAATAAGTTTTCGATTTTTTAAACAGAGATAAGTTAAAGAAGCTGCTGGTAGCAGAATTTGGGACCATTGCATGTCAGAACTTCTGGAAAACAGTGAATTTCAGCCCATCCATGCTCACTAACTGCCTTACCCTCGTGTTTGGTGTGGGGTTGATCTCCTTCTGTGCAGCACTTGAGTAATTTCATTGACACATGAATCCTGTGTGTGCCAGGGGATGGAGAGTGTGAGCAAAACACAACATTTTGGGGTCTTTTGCATCCTCTGCTTCAATGGGAGTGGGGTTTGGGCTCAGCCCAGGCAGCAGGAGACTTCTGGCAGATGCACAGATTGCCTCAGGGGACCAAACCAAGGGTCCATCCTGCCCTGTCCCTGCCAGTGACGAGGTGTTGGTTCAGGAAGAGATCATGGATGAACCCCATGGAGGCAGCCTTGGGACTCGGGAACAATCAAAGAGCAGAGAGATGTTGCTAACTGGTATTTAGGCCCAAGAGAGGCCCCACCTGCTCTCTCCATTCAAGGTGTGGGGTTTGGGGCTGAAACACTGGTTTGTCATTGTTACTGCACCCAGAGATGGTGCTCCCAGGTGGGGAAGGGGACAAGGACTATGGACAAGGGTACTGCTGGAGCAGAGCATGAGCTGGGGAGGTTCAGACCCCAGACCTCCCCAAACCTGCAAACCTCTGAGGAGCTGCTTGCTGTCACGTTGCCTTCTTCGTTGAGGACACCCCATCGTGGGGTCTGATGGGGTTTTGCATGTCACAGAGGAAGGATTCCCCTCCTGGGTCCCTCCCTGTGAAACCACATTGATGTCAGGAGGATAGAAGTATTTTTGGGTACCCATCCAGCTGGGCACAGAGGTGCCACACTGCAGGTAACAACTGGGAAGGAAGAAGTCATTTCAGTCATTGCGTTTTGAGGTCCCAAGTCACCCTTTGAAGCAGGCTGTGGGACCATCTTTGATGGCACATCATTTTTCCATCCAAAATCCATCCCTTTGTTTCTCTTTAAGCAACCAGTTCCATTTTCAGCACATACCATCTTCCCTCACACCATAAATCAGTGTCTGCCATCTGCAAAACATCCCTTTGCTCCTCCTAAGCTCGACCACACCAGTAACTTCGGCCTTTCCCATGTTCCTGGGAAAAGGGCAGCGAGGAGCTTGGCGTACAGTGACACAATGCTGGCTCCCCACGGGCTAAATCCCAGTGACTTGCCCACAGAAACCCAACCTCTGAGGATGTCAGAGGACTGGTTCCTCCTCACATCCATATCCATACCCATACCACCATGTCCCTCCCAAAGGTCTGTGGAGTTCAGTGAGGTGTCCAAAGCCCCTTTGGGGCAGTGGATGGCACCGATTCAGCCCCTCCTGCTGTTGATGCTGTTGCTCGTGGTTGTGCCACGAACTCAGCGGAGCTCTCCTGTCCTTTCCTTTGCGCTCCAGATGTCCCAGCCTGGCTGAAGAGCCTCCGGCTGCACAAATACGCCGCCCTCTTCTCCCAGATGACGTACGAGGAGATGATGGCCCTCACCGAATGCCAGCTCGAGGCACAGGTACGTCCCACGGCTCCTGGGGGATGAGACTCTCCCGGGTTTCCTTTGCGTGCCTTCCCGTGGAAGGCGTTCAGCCCGCGGGTGGTTGGGAAGCAAACAGAAAAAAAAGGAAAATTCGGGTTTGGGAATGAAAAAAAAAACAAACCCACGTTGCACCTGAAAAAGACCTTGCGTGTTCTTACTGGAAGTCCCTTCACTGGGAGCTGTGCTTGGATTTTTTTTCCACTTGGGATTGAGTTCAGGAGTTTAAGGGGCACAATCTGCAGTAGCCAACTGCTTTAAAGTCAGTGGGGCAAATTTCCTTTGAAAATGTCGTAGAATCATAAAATAGCAGAATGGTTTGGGCTGGAAGTGACCTTAGAGATCATCTAGTTCCAACCCTCCCTCCTTTCAGGTTCACCTCTGTGTTATCCTTGGGATGAAGGGGACCAGGCAGCACCTTTGCTCTCCCTGTGGGAGGTGTACCGGGGAGGGACAGACTAGCTGGAAATCTCCATCTTCAGCAAGTCTCCTGAGTGATTTTCTATGTCCCCCATGAATCCCTGCACTCAGAAATTTGATTAATTTCCAGCAACCCTTTTCATGTAGGGGAGGAAGGGTTTGGGTGGACCCAGCTGTCCTGTGGAATGTTAATGCCGAGTGTTGTGCTGTTTGTTACAGAACGTTACCAAAGGCGCAAGACACAAAATAGTTATCAGTATCCAAAAGCTAAAAGAAAGACAAAACCTGCTCAAATCTCTAGAAAGGGTAAGTAATCACCACCATTTTTGTATTTCTTGTGTTTTTTAAGAAGCCAGAAGTTAATTCTGGGGTGAAGCACTCTTCGGTTTCACGTGTCGTGGGGATCTCCTGCAGGGAAGTCTGATGTTGGGTTGGCCACATATGAATAATGTCTCAAACACTCCTGTACCAGGTGCAGGTTTTATTTCACAGAATCACTGAATGGTTTGGGTTGGAAGGGACCTTAAAGACCATCTCATTCCAACTCCCTGCCATGGGCAGGGACAGCTTCCACTAGACCAGCTGTTCCTCCAAGCTGTGTTTTGCAGAATGGGTCCTAATCCGTCTCCGGCACTCATGGAGCTGGAATGGATTTGCCCTGTAGCCCTGGCCAGCTCCAGGATGTTCAGAAAGACCTGAGCTTTCCTGGAATGTCATATGGGCAACCTGTCCCCAGATAAAACAGCAGACACCCACATTGATGTCCGAACAACATCTTGAATTTCCAAGGAGAACAAGTAGAAACTTCTTTATCACCTCCACAGAAGCTTAAACCCTGCAGAGAGGGCTGTAGGGAAGCAGCAGCACCACAGCCTTGCTGGGAGCAGCTCACCCAACCTCTCCCTATTTATTATCACTGTATTATATTATATTTAATTGCACCATCTTCAAGCAGCAACTCGCAGAGCCTCCCACTAGGGGCTTTTAAATACTTCTGTGGTGTGTTGCTATTTATTGGTGTTTTCCTTAGCTCACTGCTTCACTATTTATTTATAATACAGGCTTGTACCCAGAGTATGGCAGGAGCTAATAAAGCCATATTTACCTCCATTATTAATAATGACTATTAAATCCAAGAGCCAGCCCTCTGGCTGCAGCACTCCATTTTCCAGGCAATTGCACAGCCTCTTCCCCCACTTCTCCGCCGGGGTTTTGAAATATGGGATTGATTGAGTGGGAGCTGGAGCCCGGCTCAGCTGACCCGGCAGCCACGCACGCCGTGAAATCCGGGAGGAAAGTGGCAGGGACTAGGTCTGGGCCCTCCTGGTGTGGGTTTGGGTTGTGGGGCTCTGACATTGTCCTGCTTTGCTGGGGCTCAGAGCTGCCTGGGAGGTGCTTTCCCTGGGAGGAGTCGTCCCCAGTTTTCCAGGCTTCCCATCCAATTTTTTGCTAAACGAGAGCATGTGTGGGACTTGATGTTTTTGGGCAGTGTCTCGCTGCTAAAGATTGCTGCTTTCTTGGAAAGAGCTGCTCCACCCCTCTCTGCCGGTTAGCAGAGCAGGATTTTTTCCCAAAAAACAGTGCCCAGCAGACTGACATCATATCTTTGAGAGAAGTGGAGCTGAGACATCCAAGAGCAAGCTGGAATTAGGATGAACAACCATTTTGGGGCTTACACACCAAAATCCCATGTGCCCACTTAGTGTCCCTTCCCTCAGGACATCCAGGGTTCTCTCCAAGAGCTACCTCTTTCCAGTGTCCCATGAACCAGACTGTTCAGGAGCCTGCAATGAGCTGTTCCAGGCTCCATTAAAAACAAAATGCAATTGTTTCCCATCAGTGGGATGAGGATCTGACAGTAGAAAGGGAGTTCTTAGAGTCCACGCCAAGAGCAAGGCTGGGGTGCACCCAAATTCTCTCCCTCCTGGGTGGACCTGCCCGGGGATCTCCAGGCTGGATGTTTTTCCTATAGGGATATCAGTTCACCTGCAGCCTCATGGTCTCCCCTTCTGTGTCCGACCACAATCCACCTGCTCCCTTTGAAACCCTCCTGGTCCCTTCTACCTCCACTCTCCCAGCCCATCCCAGTATGGTCAGGGATCCTGCATCCAGGTCATTTCCCTGGCTCCTGCATCCCAGAGTGGTCTTGGGCTCTGAGATGATTCCAGAGCATGAGGATGCCATGGCAAGCAGTTTTGGGGCAGAGCAGTTAATGGGGAGCCAGGCTTGAAGGCAGTGCTGGAAACTGGAGACATGCCCATGTTAATAAATGAAGTTCCAGTGAAATAGAGCTGAAATGAACTGAAGGAAGGGAAGGGAAAGAAGGAAGATAATCGCTGGTCTCGGTGATAAAATCTCCCAGGCTCAGTTGCTCTCCTGGAGTTGCCATCTTCCTGGTGGAAATTTGGAAACACTGAAGCAGGACTGTTACTGAGTTTGGGTCCCAGTGATTGACAGGGCACGTTTATCTCTGGGGATTCAGGTCTGAACACATCCATGGATTATCAGATACAGTCCCTGCAGCAGCTCCACACTCTCCTGGTCTAAGGGAAAAACTTGGGCAATTAAATGTGGCTGTTGACTGTGGAATGCAGCAGGATCCTGGAGGGATTCTCGGGGGGTCACAGTCAGGGTCCGGTTTGTAGCTGCTGTCCCGTTGTCCCTGCAGAGACAAACCCTCTTCTCTTGAACCCACAGGACATCCTGGAAGGTGGCAACTTGCGTGTCCCGCTGCAGGAACTACACCAAATGATCCTCACCCCCATCAAAGCCTACTCTTCCCAGAACTCGAGCACGGAGGAGCACAGCCGGGACGCGGACTCGCACCACCCCTCCTCCCTGATCGGCTCCGACGGCCAGGGCTCCGACTGCAAGGACTCTGCCGCGGGCGGGATGCAGCACCACCACTTGCCAGGATGTGAGGGCGAGTCGGGGGGGGCCCCTTTGCCCGAGGGTGACCTGCCTGGACAGTTCACCCGAGTGATGGGGAAAGGTGAGCGGGGGCCACTTGTCAGGGGCCACTTGTCACTTGTCACTGGGGAGGGCTGCTTTGGGGTGGGGGGTGTGTGGTGGCAGCGCTGGCAACCACCTTTCCCTGAGCTCCTGCAAGTCGCTGTCCCAAGGGGTGAGGATTTTTTGAGGTCCCTTCATGCTGTGGTAAGAGCTTAGAGTGTGGGATAGGGAGGAGGTGGGCTGTGATTTTGGGGAGGGGCAGTGGTGGGACAGGCTGCCTGCCCCAGGTTTGAAATGGAGAGCATCCTCTCCCTGCCCCAGTAGCATCCTCTCCCTGCCCCAGATCCAAAGTGGATAGTATCCTTTCCCTCAGGTCAGGGGTGGAGGGCATCCTCTCCCTTCCCATTCAGAGCCCTGGGGTCATCCCAGCAGTCCAGAGGTGTTTTCAGCAGCATCCCTTGGACTTGCTCTGTTTGTAGGGAGGTAGCAGTGGTGCATGGGCTGGACATGAACCATCTGGAGTGCCAGTCAGTGGGCCTAAGCCCCTTTTTAAGCCCCAGTCTAGATACAGGACCTCCAGAATGCTCCGATGCCATTCCATGCCTGGTGCAGGGTGCACAGCTTTGCATCAGGAATAACACACTGAGAGGTGACAGAAGCACTGTGAGGTGGAGACTGATCTCCTGTACTTTATAGAGGGCTCTTGGAGCAAATCTGTGTGAGCTTGGACGTGCCCTAACCCCTGTTAGTGGCACTTGAGGTGTCAGTGCTGGCTGAGTGAAGGAAGATCTCCCTGGGGAAGTGGGAAAGGGGGGATCTCATCCGCAGAAGACCGGAATCAGAAAGAAACTCTTTGGGATGCCACAAAGAAATATGAGCCTTGTCCCTATTTCCAACCTTTTTTGACAAAAAAATAGCTGAGGTGTTTTCTATGCAGAAACCTGGTGCAGAGTTTGTCCTCAGCTGATTCCCTGCAGGCAAAGCCAAACACGGGGCTCTTGGCCCCATTTTATTCCCGTGACAAATGCCAAAGTGTGGCACAAGCCCTGCCAGGACAAGGTGTCTTCCTAGACTGCAAGGCATCCCTGCCCAGGGGTTATGACAGGAGAAACTCATTCCTCTGTGAGCTCATTCCCACTTGCTTTTATGGCACTAGTTCCAAAAGAGGTTAAAATCCTGCAGGAAAGGTAAGAATCCGTGTGCAGCAGGGGCAGACTTTAGCCATAGGAACCGGAGCTCTCTTGCCTAGGAATAGGGAATAATCCTGTGCCCCTGAGTTGCTCAGGTCTAATTTTGGGGACTCCAGTGGTGTTACTCTGGATTTACACCTTCATAACAGAGAACAAAATCCGGCCCTAAATATAGGACGGCACGGCAGGAATTGGGGAAGGGCGTTTTTTCTCGCTGATGAGAAAACCTGCCCATGGTTACAAGGGAAACGAGATGTCCAAGGCATTTGTTGGACTACCCTGGGTCCCATCTGGGTGTCCCCATCCCCATTTCCCTTCTCTTGTCTCTCTTTTTTCCAGTCTGCACACAACTTTTAGTTTCCCGACCCGACGAAGAGAATATAAGTTCCTATTTACAGCTCATAGACAAATGTCTAATCCACGAGGTGAGTCGTGAGGGATCATCTCAGACTGTTGTTCCCATCACTTAGAAACTGTTTCCAAAGTGTCTGTTTATATAAACCCTTCGGTTTCTAACACAAATATTTTTGGGGGGTATTAATAGTAATTCTGACAGAACAGGGCTGGAGCGGGCGGTAGCTCCGACGTGATGCATGGAAATGTTGCTTCCCCCCCCCACGCTCGCTTAATTCCCAAGGCCTGGAGCTGGGAAATTCATCTGGCACGTGACAGTCCCGTCGGCAGCTGGATGAAAGGAAGAATCCCGGGATGAGCGTGCGGGCGGTTTCCATCAGACAGACCCGGCGATCCCTTGGCGTTGCCTCCTCCTGTTTTGCAACACGTGGGATTTTGCAACAGGGATTTTTACATCTGTTCCTGCTCCCAGCAGATGTGCCTTGGCTGGGAGGATGGCTCGGGATGGCCCAGGCTGTGCCACAGGGCTCTGGCACGCTCCTGCCCTGTGGCAGGGAGGGAGGGATGGTGTCCCTGGTGTCCTGCAGCGTTTCCCACCCACACTGGCTGTACCTGGAAGAACAAGCTGCTTCCCTCACCTGCCCATATGGCAGTGATCGTGAGGAGATGACATGCTGGGGGAGCAGAGGTGGTGGAGGCTGGAGAACAAAGCCAGGAGGACATGGAACTTTTCCCAGAGTGCCTGCACTTTTCCCACCAGTGCCAGCCCGTGTCCCAGCACCACCTTCTGCTTTGGCTCTGGCATAATCAACACCGGGAGAGAGCGTCTCCTCCAGAGGGTGGTTCAAAGCAATCAAGTCAGGCACTAATTAGCCTCCAGATTGTCCTCTGGAGACCTCTGCTCCTTTCCACCGGCAGCATGGAGACCTTGGGGGTCTAAAGTTAGCAGCGGTGCCACATGGGTGTCCCTGTCACCCACACCTCCTGCCTGGAGCTCTGGGATCAGGTCTATCCCCTGCTGGGGTGACCTTTGCAGGGAGCCTGGGTGGGTGACAGGGCTCACCCCGGGTCACCTCCCACAGAGACTGGTGGCAGGATCAGAGCCAAGCTCTGCCCAGCTCTGGGATGCCACAGGGCAGATCAGCTTTCCAAATCCCAGCTTTTCCCACCCTGGCAACATTTCTAGAACCATGTCCAGGTGACAACCTGTCGGGACCCACCATCAAGCCCCTGCTCTGCCAAAAGGGATTGGCAGCCTCAAGGCAGAGCCAGATTCCCTGTCACTCTGGGACACAGGGAATGCTGCTGGAGCATTTTCTCCACCTGAGATGAGTAAATCCTTGAGGGAGACCAGGGTTTCCCTCTGGACTTGCTGATAGCCAGCTCCAACTGCTCTTCTTTACCCGCACACACATCCCTCCTCCCTTTGTCCAGAAAAATATTCATTCAGTTCCTATTTTTCTCTCTCTTTTTTGGGGGACAGGCGTTTACAGAGATCCAGAAGAAGCGGCTGCTGTCATGGAAACAGCAGGTGCAGAAACTCTTTCGGTCTTTCCCTCGGAAATCCCTCCTGGAGCTGTCAGGCTATCGGCAGCAGAGGAGGTAAGCGGGATTTTGGGAGGGGAAGGATGGATGCAGTGGCCAGAGCAAGAGCATTCCAAGTGGGACCAGTGTCTCCCAGAAGAAAAGGGTGGATCCTGACGGATTCAGAGCTGTATTTTGGGAGGCAGGAGAGCAGGAAAAGCTTCAGCAATAAGACCCCAGGCACTGGCTGGGAAGGGAACGGGGTTTTACTTGCATGTGGGGTCAGTGCCTTCCTTACTGATCCCACCAGGTTTCCCTGGCTCCAAATCCGGCACTTCCCAGCTGTGCAGCATATCCCCAACTCTGGGCTCTGTGTCTGCTGCCCTTTGCTGGTGGCATCAACAGTGAAGTTCCCCAAAAAGCTGTCAAGTGGCAAAAAAAAAGGGCTGTGTTGGGGACACTGTGTTTGCTCACTTCCAAGGAGGTGCTGGATTTCAGGTGATCCTGGGTGGCAGGAAGAGGTATTTTTGGGTCAGTTTTAGCAACAACATCAGCCCTTTGCTTCATTCTGCAAAATCCGGTGTATTGCACTCTGGTGCACGTGATTTATTCTCCAGAAAGAAAGTGGTTTGGAGATAACTGGGATCAGTGGGACAGCTGGGATGAAGAGTTCAGAAGGAAGGGTCACAGAACTGGAGTGGTCCCCGGTTCCATGAAACAAAGTATCTTGGAATGGATTAAAACAAGTGGTTTCAGTGTTGGTGGCAGGATCAGAAGTGGAATAGACAAGAGCAAAGGTGTTGGCTGGACCCCTTTGCTGCCCAGCTGAATGAGCAGGGACACCAAGGTGACACCATGTATTGAGGGCACCTTCACTGCTTTTGTTTCCAAGGATTACCTGTGTCATTCTGTGAGTTTTAAATGCAAAAGCCATGTGGAGAGGGATGCTGGTGTGTGCTACCCTTCCCTCCTGGAATTAAAGATGGCTTGGTATTCTGAGATGTGTGTTTCAGGATGTCTGGGCTTTGTGGTCTTAGGTCTGGATGGTTTTGCTCTGGCCACAGGGAGCTGGATAAGGGATTACAGTGTGGAAATGGGAGTGGGTGCAGAGCCAGTCCCACCTCTGCAGGAAAGCACCTTTCACTCAACCCTCCCTGGTAAATCTTGGACTTGTTAGGTCAATCTAACCAAATTTTACAGAACTTGAGAAGTCTCAGAGAGGACCATCTTTTTAAAAATGGACCTCCTGGAAGGGGAGAAGGTCCAAGCATTCCCAGTAAAGAAAACCCAACAGCATAAGCTGAGCTTTTATTACTCTAGAGAATCCACACACAAGAGATCTCAAAGAATCCAGGTGCCTGGGGCATGACCTATTTTACCTTATGTTTAAGAACAGACCCATTCTGCAGGAGTAAAATAAACTTTAAAGAGAACAAATGTGAACCTGAGACCTGCCAAAGGGCAGGAGGGTGCCTGGCACTGGGGAAGAAGAAAGGATGCTGCACACCCAGACTTCCTCCTTCCTGCTGCCCGTGCAGGATGGAAGGACCGTCCTCAGTGGGGTGGGAGGGTTGGGACCCCTCTCCTGCAGCACCGTCCCCTTGTCCCCTCACAGAGGGGACTCACAGGGGTCAGTGCCTCACCCCCAGCGCTTTCTCTCTCCGCAGCCGAGGCTTTGGCCAGTCGAACTCCCTCCCGACAGCCGGATCCGCGGGGGCAGGGCTGGGCCGGAGGAACCCCCGCCAGTTCCAGATCCCCTCCCGCAACCTCCCCACGGCCCGGCTGGGGCTGCTGGGCCCCACTGGGCTGCTGGGCACCCCCCAGCGCAGCCCTGCCGCCAGCCCTGCCATCCTCAAGCAAGGCAGACAGGTTGGTCCGCGTTCGTGGCAGCTCCAGCCCTTCCGTCCCTTTTCCCACAAGCTTCCTTTGATTTTCCTCCTCTAACTTGTCTGGATCTCCTTTTTTTTTTTCCACTGTACGTTTTCAGGCAGCTAAGAGCAGTTTGTAGGTGTTTGGGTTGCGCTCCCCTCGGCGCAGTGGGATGTGGAAGAGGGACCGGCAAGAGGCGGGCAGAGGAAGAGGTGGATGGGGGAGAGCTGAGTCCTTACAGGGGCTTACAAAAATAGGGAGAGAGACTTTTGACAAGGGCAGATAGTAAAGGACAAGGGGGGAAGGGTTTTAAATTGACAAAGGGGAGATTTAGATGAGATATTGGGAAGGAATTCTAGACTGTGAGGGTGGTGAGGCCCTGGCACAGGTTGCCCAGAGAAGTTTTGGCTACCCCATCCCTGGAAATGTTCAAGGCCAGGTTGGATGGGCTTGGAGCAGCTCGGTCTAGTGGAAGGTGTCCCTGCTCATAGCAGGGAAGTTGTTACTATATGATCCTTAACGATCCCTTCCAGTCCGTTCTATGCTTCTGTGAGCCCAAGGGGGTTGGTTATAAATCCGAGCCACAAAGAGCTTTGTTTCACATCCCACATTTTGTTTGCTCCCCACAGAACCTCTGGTTTGCCAACCCTGGGGGCAGTAACAGCATGCCCAGCCGGAGCCACAGCTCGGTGCAGAGGACGCGCTCGCTGCCAGTCCACACCTCCCCGCAGACCATGCTGATGTTTCAGCAGCCAGGTAGGCACCAGGTTTGCTTTTTCACTTACCCACAGCCCACTGAGACAAGGGGAGGTGTGAAAGGAGCTGTGCTGGTGAGCCTCAGTGCAGGCACATGGCCTGTGCCACCACAGTGTGTTCCCACCGGGATATCTTTGAATTCCTGAGTTAATTGAACCACAGATATTACTGGAGGGATTTTTGACCCTGTATATACCATCTTGACTCTCTGTATAATCGTGGTGCTGGTGCTTTACCTACCTTGCTTCTGAAGGGCTCGTGTCAGGCGGAATGGCAGTAGCTCATCCATCACTTTTTCCTCACGGATGGACACGGAGCCCCAGTGTGGAAGGGCTGCCTTTGTGCACTCAAGGGAAATTCTTTCCACACTGCGTGTGAAAGGAAATGGTGCTGTGTCAGTGCTTCCTTCCCAAACACTGCCAAAATGCTCCTGTATATAGGAGCATCCTCTGAGACAGGGAGGATCCCGCTGAGCTTGGACCCTGACCCTGGAGCATCCTGCCCCCGAGGAAGCCTGTTTGTGTATCCCTTCATTAGCCTTTGAGTGTGCCTTTTCCTACCAGCACACCATAACAATTTGCCCCACGGGACAGGGAGTTCCATGCCCCCAGCAGGCCCACCCTCATCCGCAGGCTCCTGGTGTGGGCTGGCAGCTCCCCTCGCCTCACACGCCGCCGGTGTTTAACTGCAGCATTTGGGCAGCAAATGTTCCGTGCAGCAGGAACAGCGGCTGTTCCCGGGTATTGATTAAACACCGGGACAAGGGCACTTTTCTCAGGCGTTGGAGGAGAATAAATGTGTTTCTCCTGCATGTCAGCCTGCGGTGGATGAGGGCGTAGGAGGATTGGGGAACCAAACTGCGGATGAGTCGCGAGGAAAATAAGCAATAATTCAGTGCTGGGCTCACAAACCCCTTTGTGCCGGGCTGTGGGAAGACCTCAACCCTCCTGGATCTCATTCCATGTCTCTGTGAGGCAGTGGAAAGCGGGACATGCTGTCCAGCAGTAGCACAAGCTGTATTTGCAGGTTTTGCTGCAGGGTGGATAAAGTTTGCTGCTGTTTAGTTTAGGATGGGGCGTTGCAGCACACCAGAGTTCATGTGTATCCCCCCTTTTTTGTGGGAGCCAAGCCTGGGAGCCAAGCTGGCCATGGAGAAGCCAGACAGCCGGTCTGTGCTGCCATCCCATGTCCAAGCACTAACCCTGCCTGCACAGACAGCATCCAACCCTGAGAGGTCCCCAGGGCTGCACCCTCCCTGGGTGGGCATCCCACTCTCCCCCCAGCTCCCCCCCACATCTCTAACCAGCACCTGAACCCCTCATTTCCATCCCCTTCTTCTGCAGTGCCATTGAGGCTCCCCAGATTTATCCCTTGGGATAGCAGGGAAGTGATGACTATTTTTGTGACCATCTCTTGCTGGAGGGGATTGCACCAGGAATGGAAATGCTGCCGGAGCCCAGTCATACCCTCTTGGGGCATTTTTTGGGTGATTCCCCCACCCACATAGAGCAGGGCAGGCAAGTCCCTGACCAAGGCCTCCTGTTCCCTTTCTCCCTGCAGAGTTCCAGGTGCCGGTGACTGAACCTGACATCAACAACAGGCTGGAGTCCCTGTGCCTGAGCATGACGGAGCACGCACTCAGCGGTGAGCATTCCCTCCTCCTCGGGCTCTTCCAGCACGTCCACGCCGCCTCCGCTGAGCCCCCCAGCACCTGCCCCTGCCCCGCGCCCCCCAAAAGCTGGGACAGGCTGTGGCTGTGAGGGGGCGGGATGGTGGCAGGGCTGGATGCAGGGATGCTCCCAGGGATGCTCCCGAGGGCATTCAGACAAGGATATTGTCTCCCCTCGGCGAGGTGCCGGGGCAGGGGGTGAAGCCGAACGCAGGGATCGCACCAGCACTAGTGGAGTCTGTGCTAATTAGCCACTCGTCAGCTTGCTAATGATAATTAGTGTTAGCTCGCTACTCTCATTAGCTCTCGATAAAGGCCCTGCCACTGGATGGGTCACAGGCTTTGGAGTGTTTTCCCTTCTGCCACCGGATCCCTCGTTTGGCTGGGGGGTGCGGGAGCCCCACGGTGTGGGGCTGAAACCCTGCTGGGCGCTGGTGGGTGCCAGTGGATAAGGGGCACAGGGAGGGAGGAGGACCAGGGGGAAAAACAAGCAGAAAAGATGGAAAAGGCAGCAGCAGCAGCAGCGTGATGGAGAGCCCAGTGCAGCACAAAGCACCAGCACCAGAAGCTCCTGGTACCCCTCGCCGACAAGGGATGAGCCCAGAGACGGGATGAGCACGGCCACCAGCATCACCCAGACCTGGGATAACCCGGATAACCAGCGCAGGTCGTGCTCCTGGCAGTCCTGGACTGCACCGGATGGTTGGGGACAGGATTCTTTGGAGAGGACGAGAGCCACTCGGAGCCCTGGGAGAGGACGAGTGCCACCAGGAGTCCTCGGGGAGGACAAGTGCCACCGGGCTCCCTGCGGATGCAACAGCCCTTCCCGGGGAGAGGGACACGAGAACAAGGACTGTGAGAGGCAGCAGGGCCCTGGCAGCATCCCTGGCCAGGAAAACAAGGACACTGCTGTCACCCGAAGCGTTTCCCCGGCGTGTTCCCAGGCGAGGCTTAGCTGTCTTGTTCCTCTGCAGGGTACTGTTCCTCTGAGTTATTTTCTCCAGGTCGCATTCCCCGAGCCTCTCCAAACCGGTCGTGCTATAAATAGCTCTTAAAAAAATAAACCTTCGGGGGAGAAAAAAAAAAACAAACAAAAAAGGCGTAACAAACCTGTTTGTTTTCAGTCTCGAGGAGGGAGGTGGCCGTGGTGCCCCGGGTGGCAGAACAGGGAGTGCTCTGTTCCAGAGCCACCCTGGGAGCTGCCCCACACCGCTCACCATCCCAGGGATGGGGGTTTGGGTTGGGGGACAGGAGGGTGGTTGGGGCTGAAGGGTTGGAAGTACTGTTGGGTGCTGATTTCTGGCCCCAGGGGGTGGGGAGAGGGGGCAACTGGTAGCAGGTCGGTTGTGAGGCTTTGGGGTGGGTTGTGGATCCCTCTCTGCTGGGATTGGGCTGTGGCTGGGTGCATCCCTGCTGCCACAGGATACTGGGAACAAGGGCTCTGGAGAGACAGAAACAACTCGCAGAGCTTTTTGTCCATCCCTGATTCTCATGGAGGAAAATTTTGCATCCTCTGTGGTGGGAGTTTTGCAGGGCTGGGTGAGCTGGGGGGCAAGGCAGCCCCTGGGATTGGCTCCGTCCCCATCCCCCCACTCCTGGCCAGGGTGGCAGGAACTTGTCCTGCTGTAGGAGGGTCCCAGACTCTCATCCACCTTGTGGCAAGTCTGGGCTGCCAAGAAACCACCTCTGCTCCCGGAAAAGGGGTCATGGCAGGCCTGGAATGGTGTTGGGACAGCGACGTGGGGGGGGCTGGTGCAGGGTGGGGACAGTTGGCGACACGGAGGGACCAGCAAAGTAGTGACACCCCAAAACCCTTCCACACCCCTTGGGGAGATTTGGGGAGGAGGGTGGCCCCGTGGTGCCGTCTCGCCTATGGGGTGGTGGGTTGGGGGTACTCCGGGGGGTCCATTCCTCAAATCCCCAGCTCGGGGAGGTACCAGTGCTTATTGGAGCTGTTCCTAACTCTCCCTTCCTTGCAGATGGTGTCGACAGAACCTCCACGATCTAGAAGGCGTCACGGCGGGGACGCTGGCCGGGACAACAACTGCTGCGGGTCCAGCGGCGAGGTCGGGGCTTGCAGGGAGCCTCAGCGATAGCTTGCATCCTTTCTCCTCTCCTCTCTCCTTCTCTCTCTCTCTCTTTCCTGTTTTAATTTTGTGAATGTGTAGATTGTCCTTGTGAACATATCATTAGACTTGGAATTTGTGTTGTCATTTATTACATCCATGCTGGGGGCGGGGTTGGGGGGGGAAAGGTGGCGTAAGCTCAGCGGCGATGACGGAGCAGGGAGGTCGGGGGGGGACACGGAGCAGAGCGCTGACAACGGAGGGGTCACCGGAGCACCGTGGGCAAACCCTGGTCCTGGATGAGGATACCAAGGAGTACGGAACATCACGCAGGGGTGTGTGGCCCAAAAAGCCCTCTGGGGAGGATTTGCCTGCCCCGCCGGCGGTCCCGCCTCTTGAGTTCCGCTGCGTTCACGGACTGGCCCAGCGAGCCCAGATTTGAACAGAAATAGTAAAATAACCCCAGAATTTCCTTTTGGTTTAGCCAAGAGACCCACAGTTTGGAGGCAGCATTGTGCTCAGGGCAGCGGAGGGGCGGCGGGTGCCCATCCCTGTGTCCCGGCATGGATCGGGATGCTGGATGGAGTGGGGGCATCTCGCCCAGAGGAGGGTCCCATGGGATGTTGGTGAAGTTGGGGGACCCTGGGAGAGTTTCAGTGTCTCTTGCCTTACCTGTGCAGGTACCAGGAAGCTGCTGCATCCTGGCTTCACACATCTGGCCCAGCCTGCCAAAATCCAGCCGTGATGGGCTCTTCCAGCCCTGGGGTGGCCAACAAGGGATGAAGGAGCCCCGAGATAAAACCCAAACCCCAAAGGGCACCAAAACGCAGCTTCATAGCCCTGTTTTCTTGGCATTAACCGTGTGCCAGGCAGGAGATGGGGATGGCAGTGGCTGGGCTGCTCCTCACTTGCTGCTGCTTTTCGTAACAGGAGCTAAATTTGGTGTTAAAGAGGTAAATCTGGCCTGGTGCTGCTCAGACCTGGAGCACTGCTCCCGCTGGTCCCATTGCTGCTCCACGTCTTCTGATGGAATAATAATAAATGTGAAATTAGTTAATGAAGGGAGGTGATGGGTTGCAGCAATATTCCCAATTGGCACTGATGGGCAGGATCATGTGCTGGGATCGGCGGGAGCCAGGCTGGGGGCTGAGGGGGAGCCGGAGCATTGGCAGGGCTGGGAGATGTGTGAATGCCAGGAGATGTGTGAATCCTTTTGCCATGCAGTGTTTTTTAAGTTGTTGTTTCCTAAAAAAAAAAAAAAAAAAAACAAACCAAACCCAAGTGCCAAATGCAATGTTTTATGTTTGCTGTTCCTTGGTGTCCTGCTTCCCAGCAGGCAGGAGATTGAGACGGGGGTGATGGGGAGCGTGGAGAAGGGAAAACCTGAAAGCCAGGGAGGTTGGGAAGAGGTGTGAGGAGGTGGAGGCGAAGTGGGGGGTCAGTGCTGGGGACCTGGGTCACCCCCAAGCACCCCCAGCTTGTGAGGTGTGAAGGGAACCGCCGTAGCAGGAACCTCCCTTGGGGAGGCTCCAGTGTATTTACAGAGCTGAAATTCTATTTATTCCTTCGCTGACTGTGGACACGGAGGTTTTCTGATTGTTCAGAGAGATTATTTTGGATATATTACCTATTAACTTGCTATGGCTGGGAACCATGATAATGTCTGTTTATTAACAACCACCAAATAATTCAATTGTTTTTTTTTTTTTTTTTTGTTTAAAAAAAAAAAGCAAAAGAAAAAAAGCTTATTTTCCATTGACAGTGTAGAGGTTAATAACGACTTAGTTGTGTTTGCTGTTTCTTGTTTTGGTTTTTTTTTTTTAAGTAAAAACAACAAAGAAAGTGGCTTCAGTTGCGTTCGGGAAGTGCTGCCTGGCTCTGGCTGCCCGTGCTGAGTGCGGGCGGCAGAGCTCCAGGGGAAGAAGCTTAAGAGGAAAAGAAATAAAAATTATTTATAGAAAGGAAAAAAAGAAAAAAAAAAGAAAAAAAAAGAAAACTAAAAAACAAAAAAAAAAAATCACAAACCCCAACAGTTGCATGAGCGAGGCTGTGAAGTCAAATATTCAGTAATAAAGCGGCAGTGCCTTTCTTTTTTGTATCCCCCGCTCACCCCGCTGCAACTGTCCCATCCCACGCCGGAGGTGTCGCCGCCGCGGGGTCCTGGGCGTGGGGCGGGAATGTCCCCCCCCCAATCCCGCTGCTCTCCCAGAACCAGCCCCGGGCCCCCCCAGCGCCGCCGGGGACCTTTTTCCTGGTGCTGTTCCCCTGAGCCGTCCCCGGCTGCGCGGGGAGCCCGGCCAGCTCAGCACCCAAGTGGCCTTGGGTCCGGCGGATGCTCCCGCGGGGAAACAACCCCTGTCCCTTCCAGGTGTGTCCCCCTCCCCAGGGACAAGCCCTGAGCTCGGCTGGGCTGGAGCTGGGCTTTACCTGTGCTCGCTCAGCTCATTAAAACCCTTGGAAGGAGTTGGGAAGGGGGAGGTCAAGCCCGGCCAGCATCCAGCAGGAAAATCCGAAACTGTGATTGCCGCCCGCGAGCGGAGCTGGGGTTGGGTCAGCGCTTAGGGGAAGCGATTTCTGTTGTCACCTTTCTCCATGTCGGGGTGTGGCTGCGCCCCAGGTTTGGCTTTTGGAATGTGCCTGATGGAAAGTGGGTCCCGCAGACGTCTATAATTTGCACACAGCGACGATAACACTAAAGTTGATTTTATACGAGTCATCAGAGTTTGCAAAGTGAGTTTTATTTTTTGTATTCCTTTATCTTTACTTAAAGGTGAATGTGTATTCCTCTGGGAGGAATAGGAAGAAAAAAGAAAAAAAAAATACGTAAAAAACCAGGAATGTTAATAATGTTAAACAGAATACTTCCTCCCTTATTAATATATATAACCCTGATGTATTTATGCCTATTGTAAGCTGACTTTAAAAGAGCTTTGACCTCTCTTCTGTTGCATGCCGTTCCCGGGCAGCCTTTCCTTGTCCATGCATGCCTTTCGTCCTGGTTTTTCTGTACAAAGTTAGTGCACACAAAAGAACTATTTTTGCCTAGTTAATGTTGCCGAGCAATGCCTATTTTTTAAATTTTCCTTTTTTTTTTTTTTTTTTTTTTTTGCCTTTTTTCGGTCATATATGGCAATAGCATGTTTGTTACATGTAAAAGCTTCCCGATATAAAGAAATACTAATGTTTGGAGATATGCCGGTCTTTGCAAGTGTACAGTTTTCCAATGTTGTTCCCAGTGAAAACACCCTCGTGATTTCCACTTGCTCCGATGTATTTATTACTCATTTCCTCCCGTGTAACTCGGAACCATGGCTATATTTCATATCCGCGGTATATTGAAAGTGAAGGGAGATGATTAATACAAGGTTTTGTAACACTGGGGTGTGGCGCCTCCTTATTTATCCTCCACTTGGCAGACTTTTTAACAAAAAAACAAAAAATGGAATTAAATACACGTTCGGCCCCGTGGGCGAGAGGGAGGAGCCGTGCAGTTCCACAGGGGGGTTTAGTGTCTTTGTATATAAACCCGTGGTGGGGCTTCCGAATCCCTGGCATTCCCCACACAGCTGCTTCACTGTCCCTTCGGGATGCCCACACCCCAGGAGATGGTGAGATACAGGGTTTTCCTTTGAAACTGGCAGGGATTGGGGCGGGAGCAGCTCGGAGGCTGTGGGGACACACGGAGGAGCCGGCTCGGCCTCAGCGTGTGCACGGAGACATCTGGGGTGGGATTTGAAGGTTGGGTTCGTTCTGGGCTTTAAACCGGCACGTTTCAGAGCTGCCTGGGGCTGGAGTGGGTGGGGAAGGACACTCGGAGCAGACACTCGGCCGTGGGAGGTGCTGAGGGCGGGACTGTGGCTTCTGCCCCTGCTTTTTCCATGTTTTCTCAGACTGAGCCTCCGCTTCTCCAGGCTGACCAAACCCAGCTCTGCAGGCTCTTCCCAGCCAGTCCAAGCTCTGAATCATCAGAGCTTGGCCATTCCTGCCCTTGTGTCCCTTTTCCTCCACAACACTGTGGGCCTCCAGAGACCTCCTGAGTGTTCTGGACACAGCTCGCTGCCCCTCCACAGGCATCAGGGGGGCTCACGTCCCCCACAAGGAGCAGAACTTGGAAACATGGGGCTTCTTCAGGTTGTTTGAAGGCTTCATCTGCTGCTCCTCCTGGGAAGAGACTCCTAGTTGGATCCCCAAATGTTGGTGAGGCCAAGCACTCAAAACCATGGCCTAAAGCACCTTCTATTTAGGATGCTCCTGAGCACCCCGGGCAGGACCACCCCAGGAGGGAAAGATTCCTCACAGTGTTCGGTCCCACCTGGATTTCCCGGTCCAGGAGAGCACCCCCATCCACAGCCCAGTGGCAGCATCTCCCTGTGCCTGCCGGGAATCGGCCTCCCAGCACAGCTCAGACAAACTACATCCCAGAGAAACACCATTTCCTTCCATAAACAGTCGGCCTTTCCAGGTCCGTGTGCCACCGTCTGGGTCTGTTGCACTAACAGAGAACGAAAAGGGAAAGGAACAGGCAAAAAAAACCTCTGGGATGGAAAACCGGAGCTGGAGAGGCTGAAAAGGCTCCAAGGAAAGTCCGTGGCAGTTGTGTGGTTAGGGAGAGTCTGTGGGTCCCACCAGCGGGTGAGTTGGAAAGAGGCTTAAAATACAAAAACCTAAAGGAATAAAAATAATTTCCGTGCTGCCAGGAGCTGTTGGATGAATCCATTCCGGATACTAAAGGCTTTCCCAACCGGTGCACCCAGATTACACCAGACCTGAGCCCCATCCAGCCCAGGGGTGGTGGGCTCCCCTTTTCCTGCCCCGCAGAGGCTGCAGCCCATGTCCAGATGGGAGCAAGGCCAGAGCTGGTGGTCACTGTTTTGGCAGCTGCTGGGCTGTGGTGATCACAGCAGAAGTTGGATAACCCCAGGTTGTCTTGTTAACAGGATCTTTTCCATATCTACCTATTCCAGAGGGTGACAGAGAAGCAGCCCCAGCCCTGGAGCCAACCAGGTATGCCCTCCAAAGGGATGCTCCTGTTCCTTTGGCCCTGACCCCTGGCTCCTGGTGTAGGTACAAGTGTCTCCTATTTAACAGCGAGGGGAATATCCCAGGGAACAATCCTTGAGCAGCAGCAGGCAGGGATTTCCCACTGCTGGGAAGTTTTTAATCAAGACAGAGAGGGCTTTACCAGCAGAGCTCCTCAAGTTCAAGGAATAATTAATTCCCCACGTCTTTTGGCTGCGGCTGCGCTGGAGAACCTGGATGATCCCAGTGGGTTGATCCCTGCCAGCCAGTGATCCACTCCCAGGATATACAGATTGGTGCTCCTTGGAGCCAGCAGCATGACCCCTTCACTCAACACAGCCTCTGCCACCTCCTTGTGAGCAGCAAGTGATGCCACACGGCCTCCAGGGAGGATAATTCCCGGAGCTGGTGCATCCCGAGGCTTTGAGGGGCTGGTTGTTCCTGCACGTGGCCTGGTGCTGTTTCAACTCCCAAAGGCAGGTGTGTGACAGCACTTCCAGGGAGTGAACTCGTCACACTGAGCACTCCAGGGAGCTGCTTTTAATTGGGAATCTGCAAATGGCAGCAGGGGGAATGGTTTTAAACTAAAAGAGGAAAGATTTAGGTTGGGTGTTGGGAAGAAATTCTTGGCTATGAGGGTGGGGAGGCCCTGGCACAGGTTGCCCAGAGAAGCTGTGGCTGCCCCATCCCTGGGAGTGTTCAAAGCCAGTTTGGATGGGGCTTGGAGCAACCTGGTCTAGTGAAATCCCCATGGCAGGGGTTGGAATAAGGTGATATTTAAGGTCTGTTCCAACCAAAACCAGTCTGTGTTTCTATGATTTTCCCTCTTTTCTCTAAGAAAACACCCTGCTGATCAAGCCTGGTCAGAGGAGACACTGCCCAGGCTCAGCCAAAATTCCCACTTTTCTACAGAAAATAGGTTTTTGGCCAATTTTAAATAACAATAATAATTAAAGATAAATCCAGCCTGGCAGGTGGCCCCTGCTTTCGGACAAACCAGCTCCATCCCCACCCCGGTGGAGAGGCAGCACAGGTGAGTGTTTGCAATGTCAGGATGCAGGGGAGGGGCTGGATGCCCCTCTCCCACCCCCAGCCACTGGCCTGGCATCGGGGTGACCCCTGGGCCTCCCTAAAAAGCATTTCCAGGCCCAGGAAAGCTCCTGTTCCTCCACTGCAGCGAGCAGAGCTCGGGGTCGGGCTCAGCAGAGGGAGCCACAGACTGTGTGTCCCCGGGCAGGCGCTGCCGAGGCCGGGACCAGCCCCTCTCCCCATCCCTGACCTTGGGCATCACCCAGCCGGAGCCAGAGCCTTTGCAAACTCCCCGCCAGCGATCCCTCCCTCCTCCCACTGCTACTTCCCTACAAAACCTTTCCCATCCTTCTCTTTCTCTCCTCCAGCACCAACACCCATTTCCCTCCCCGTTGGTCTCCCCGTGGAGAAGAGTCTGGAGAAGGTGAGCACACACCTGAGGTGAAACCCCCCCCGGAGCCCAGGGCTGGCACCCCAGGGCTGCAAGGATTTGGGTCCTCACAGCCAAGGGCTGTCACCCAACACGGCTTCAAAAACAGAGATCACAGAGCCACAGAATATCCTGAGCTGATGGGGACTCACAAGGATCATCAAGTCCAACTCCTGGACCTGCACGGGACAATTCCAGCGATCCCACCACGTGCCTGAGAGCGTTGTCCAAACACTCCTCGAGCTCTGGTAGCCTTGGGGCCATGACCACTGCCCTGAGGAGCCTGTCCCAATGACTGTATCCTGACATTTTGCCTTTTTCCTACACATCCAGCATGTCCTGGCTGGAGCAGCGAGGTCGCTTCCTTCGCCCATTCCCACAGCTCTCCAGCAGGTCAGTGCACAGCTGCCACTGGCATTCCAGGACAAGGGAGCTAAACAAAATGCCAGCTGTGGGGTGAGATACATCTTCCCTGGTGGAACCACAGGATGCTGAGAGGGTTTACAGGCACCCAGGGCCCTGGCAGGACGGAGCTGAGGCGTGGACACCCTCCCACAGCACCCGGTTCAGCATTCCCAGGTCACACGTGGAGGTTGGATGGAGGGGCACCCACCCAGGAATCGCTCCCTTGGTGGCATTCACACATCCCAGGCCAAAGCAGCACCCCTGTGGTTTGTCCTGGCACTTTTTAAATAGTTTTCAGGCCTGTGTAGTTGAGATGGTCCCTCCTAGGGTGGGTTGGTCCCTCCTTTGCTTTCCTGTCGCAGTCTCGGTGTGGAGCAAAGAGAGGTAACGTGGTACAGTTCACTCTGCCAAAAATGCCCCTGCAGAGCCCCAACACCAAAAACAAAACACAAAGTTGTTAAAAAACACAAATAAATTCCTCATGATTATATTCTCTGGGTATTTCAGCAAAATTTCTTTGAACACTGTGATTTATTTTCTGTCCCTCCCAGGCCAAGGCTTATTAAAAAGAGCTTTAATTTTTTTATACCCCCTCAACTACTAAATCACGAGTGGAGCTCTAAAAACAACTGGAAGGCAAAGCTTTTCCTAGAAGTTATTTCCAGGAGCTGGGCAGGAGGGCTCAGCCAAGGCTCAAAGGGCAGAGCTGACTGTGGGCCCTTTCCCAACGCTGACAGTGCTCCAGGGGCAGGAACCAGGGGACAGGTGATGAGCTGTTTGAGCTCATTAAGCAACTCGGAGATGCTGGAAGGTTGTGAGTGATGCACTAATCCTCCAGGATGACCCAAGCCCTTGCCTGCAGCCACTGAGTCACTGGAAGGCAGATTTTTTACTAGAAAGAGCCAATTTTGGGGGCCATGGCTGTGGAAAGTTGCCTGAACCAAAACCATCATGGTGGGCTTGGTAGTGCTGGGATAATGTTTTAACTTAATGATCTTAGAGGGCTTTTCCAGTCTTAATGATTCCCTGACAAACCCAGAGGTGGAGCACAAGGGGTGAGGACCAAAGAGCCTGTGCCCAGGACCTGGTTGGATATGGCACAAGGACTTATGAACCACAGCATGTGGGCAGGAGATGATGGGAGACACTCCAAAGTAACCACAGTGATAGAAAAAAAAATGAAAAAACACAAAGAAGCTGCTTATATGGGGGATTCTTGAGAAAAAAATATGGATAAACTCCCCAGGAAGGGAGCAACTAATAGAGCAGGTGGAATCCTGGGAGCCGTGATAGGTCAGGGATGGGAAGATGTCACCTTATTAACAGGTTATGCTTCATTTACAGATTTGGTTCTTTTGGTTTTGTTTGGCTTTTGTTTGGTTTTTTCA
This sequence comes from Corapipo altera, assembly GCF_003945725.1. Classification (NCBI taxonomy): domain Eukaryota; kingdom Metazoa; phylum Chordata; class Aves; order Passeriformes; family Pipridae; genus Corapipo; species Corapipo altera. The sequence continues at coordinate 1,673,880 of NW_020884946.1, read as the reverse complement.
GCTGTAAACATTTTCAAGCTGAGCATTTTTTCACCCCAATGAAAACAGATTTTTCCCATGATCACAAAACCAGGGAGGCTCCTTCCCAATCCCACACCTAAAAAAAAAAATAAAAAAATAAAAATAAGGAGGCAGGGAATAATTTCTTGCAGAAGTGCCTGTTTTCACAAACAGGCAGTTTCCCACCACAAGCACCAGCTGCAACACACAACCGTGAGAAAGACAGAAGTAACTCAGCTTCACAACAAAGACAATTCCTGCCAATGCTCCTGGGGCTTCCCAGGATGATTATTTCCCAACAGGACAGACCATTTGGAAAAGATAAAAAAAAAAAAAGACATGAAGGGCTGGAGGGGCTCCAATTAATTGTCCCTTCTCCATTCCTGACTGGCACAGTGAACCCATCCACACACAGCTCCTGCTGTCCCCCTTCCCTCTGCATTTTGGTTGCAAGGCTCCTCAGGAGTCTGGAATCCATACATTTTATAATATTTTTTTCCCCTGAATCTCAGCAATACCTGCATCCTGGGAGGCTGGAGGACAGTGGGAATGTCTTTAAGACAGCCTGCCCCTCACTGAAGGAGCTGTTCAGCTCCCGCTGGCACGGGCCAAGCTCATCCCTGTGCAAGGAGCACAGTGGGGTGACTTCACCTTTGAGATCTCTTGTCACACCTGCTGAGAGGATTTCTTTGTTCAGGTAATTTGAACATGTGGCCAGGAGCCAGGTGTTTCCTCAGTCCAGGCACCCAGGATGGCTCAAGAAATGCTCGAGAGGACTATAAGTCCAGAGGAGCTCAAAACAACACTGCCACCCACCTTCCCCATCCCAGTGTATTTGCTGTTGATTCCTGTGGCTCCAAGGAAGTAGGAAGAAGGTGACAACAAATTCTGTAGGTTTTTTGACGCCCCATCTGGGTATAACAAATCACCCATCCCAAAAAAACTGGAGAAACAATGTCTACCTGAGGAGATGGAGCTCATGCCGCTTCCTTGCATGATGCCCTCACCTCCAAGTCCCCAAGGATGCTCCCACTCCAGTGGATAACACTGTGCTTTAATAGTTCAGAGACAATGGACTTGTGTGCAGTACAAGTGGTCCTTGTGTCCTATACATATTTACACACTGGGGGTGGTTAAAGCTCCTGTATTTGAACAGCACTCACGTTCCAAACAAACACACCGAGTGTTACAACAGCAAAAATGGGAACAAAATCCAAGGCCACGAGTAGAGAGAGGTATGTTTTAAGGACTATGGGTCACGTGGAAATAAAAAAACAGTCATGGTGCAACATGAACTTTATCCTGAATAGAGATAAGTGGTTAAAACACAACTTTTTTGGTACCTCAGGAACAAGAGCGTTTTACAGAGACTTAATTTCCAAACTAAAGCAGGGAAAGAGGAACAAATGTAGTAGTGTGTGCCCCTTTGGTCCTCAAAGTCTCCTTCCAGTTGAGCTAAAAAGAGAGTTTTACTCTGAACCTCAGGCAAGAAGGATTTAAGGCTTTTCAGCTGGATATTTGAAACAATTCTGAACTGAAAAGTGGCAATTTCAGGAAAACAAATGCCACAGAGTGGGTGTGTTCTACCAATGTGCAGCAGAGTTTGTTTATACTAGCAGACAAATACTGTTACAACAACTAATCCTACAGAATCCAGGACAGAGGATGTTACAAAAGATTTTTCCAATCACATAAAAGATTTTCCTTCACGTGACCAGTGAAGGTCATCAAGGTAAAATTATTGTAAATTAAACACATGAGCTTGTTCTTCTTGAAAAAGTTCTTTAGGCCCAACTGATCAGACACGATTTTCATTTTGTTTCCAACATGGGGTTGGGAGCAAGAGAGGGGAATGTCAGTAAGACGGAGTTTTCCAGACCGGGAACCACCTTTTAGGTTTGTGCACAGGACATCTTGGATCAACACTCAGCCAGGCAGAGCTGTGGGAACCTGTGGGCATCCAACACCCCAGCTGACATTTGTTTTGCAAGCTTTGCCTCCCATGCTTGGGGTGAGAAGGGTGGCTTTCATTTGCTCCTCATCTGCTCCCAATTAAGAGTTACAAAACATTACCCATTAAAGCGGTAACAAAGTAGAAGTTCAGCCGGGTCCAGCTGACTCCGAAAACTTTTTGTACCCCATACAGAGGTTGCCCCATCCGCAGAGAAAATATGGTTCAGTTCGTTCTAATGGCCCTGGAAATGCTTTTCTCAGCTGCTCTTATGAAATGAGTTGTCATTTCAGGTTCCTCTGCCCTGGAATGACCCGAGCTGGCAGCGGACAGGGGAGGTACCGTGTGCTGTGTTCAGGATTTTGTGCTCACCTTTGGTCCCACATTTATGAGTGGTAAATCTTGAAATGCTCAAAATCTTCCCATTCAGATTATCAGACTAAGTTTTAGCTTCTCGGTCTAACCCAATGGAAATCCAAGAAGGAAACCTCAAGATATAAATATCATTAAAAACCTCTTTGGATACCTTAGCACTTTGCAGACAGACTCTGCAGGGTATTTTTTTCCTCCCCTCTGTTGAAGTTTCCTTACAAACAGTAGGAAGCTGACAGTTCAAGTGGTCAGACATTCTGAGGCACAGAGGAAAAGGTGCATGAACCCCTTTGTACTGAGATAAGACTGTGCCCCAAATAATTCAGAAGTTAATTCCCTGCATGTTAAGAGGACAGAAAAAATGGGGTTTACATTTCTCAAACAAACAAAAAAAAATACACAAAAAAGGAAGGTTAATACTATCAGGAATATAAAACACATCAGAGGTAACATCTCAGAGGTATAACACACATACCCAGGTACTGAAACAGCCACTGCAGGGCTTGCAATAAAACATAGAGATAATTCAGGACAATCCTGATCCTACAAGGATCCACAGCCTTTCAGTTGTTTCCTGTGCTGTTCTACATTTATTCTAATAAACACAACTACTTCATAAATATCCATCTCACCACCAAGCCCCACTTCTCTCCTGACAGTGGGATATTCTGCATTATGGATGGAAATACATTTCCAAACCGCTTTTTGCAGCTTGTAATTCTGTGACATCGCTGGAAATCCAGGAGGAGCACCCTTCATCACCACCTTTTCCATTTGCCACCAGGAGTCTTTCACTGCACAAAGACTATGACAACAATTCACAACGATTTAGTTTAAGAAGTTGGGCGTAGGAACAAGAACAGACAGTGACACGGGACAGAACAATCCAGAGTGCATTCAGAGAGTAACACAGTTTCAGCTCCTGATGAGTGTCAAGAATTCTTCACGGGTCTTTGGATCTTCCCGGAATACCCCCAACATTGTGCTGGTTACTGTTTTACTGTTCATTTTCTGTACCCCACGCATTACCATACACATATGCCTAGGAGAGATGAGAGGGGAGTCAATACATCAGGAGTGCTCATAGGAAAGGAGTAATCCCACGGAGAGGGATGTTTCTTACACGGCCACAATCAGTCCTGGGGAGGTAACAAAACCTCCATATCCAGAATGGACATCTGTCTGTAGCACCTGAGCTAAGGAAAAGAGCCATTCCCAGCCTCTGAGCGCTGCCTTCTCTCCTCTGATCCTAGGAAAATCCCACCTTCCCAAGGTACATTCTGATCACAGGGACATGCCTGCTGCTGGTCCCAAACTCTGCTCTGCTTGAGGATGTAGAAGATGCACTGAGGTAGAGCACAGACCCAGAGCAACTGGGACAGCTCCACACTGCCAGCTGCCACATCCCTGCAGAGGATCCTGCTTTAAATGGCTCACACACACCAGGGCACTTTGCTGAGCGGGCCAGGATTATTATTCTTTATTATTATTAATAATAATTACACTCTCTGTCCCACGACCAAGCGCGGCACAGGGACACCGCGGCCAAAGGGGCAACAGGCACCAGCTCTGCAGCTCACAGGTGGGATCACACACAGTTGGGATCACACACAGCTGGGATCACACACAGCTGGGATCACACATGACCAGGATCACACACAACTGGGATCACACACAGCTGGGATCACACACAGCTGGGATCACACACAG
>NW_020884946.1:1614765-1669837 GCF_003945725.1 Corapipo altera | reverse complement strand
TGGGATCACACACAGCTGGGATCACACACAGCTGGGATCACACACAGTCCATACACAACCCCGGAGCAGCTCGGAGTCACTTACGTGGCTTCCACGACCACCCCGACCCCCGCGGGCTGTAAGGCTTCTGTGATGGCGATTGCAATTTGCTTGGTAAGGCGTTCCTGGACTGGGAAAACAAAACAAAACAAAAAACAACAGGGAGCTCAGAATCATAAGATCCCAGAATAATTTGGGTTGGAAGGGACCTCAAAGTCCGCCTTGTTCCAACCCCTACACGGCGGGAAGGGACACCTCCCACCAGACCAGGCTGCTCCAAGCCCTGCCCATTCTATTTATGTTTTGCATCCTGAAACAGATCTTTTATTTGCTTGTTTATTTGCATTCCACCTTTGCAGGAATTGCATAACCACGACTTGTCATAACAATCCTTCCATTTCCTATTATGCACTTAGATTTTCTTGCCTCTCTGTTTTCTTTCAGTTTTTCGTGTGTTTGTTCCCAGCTTCACTGCTGCATGATTTATTCCACACACACAATTTGTCTCTTTAAGGAAAGGAAATAGAGATAAAAACCGAGCAAGTTAAGAGTCTTTTGTCCTGCAAAACTTTATTTCCTGCAGCTCTAGCACCCTCTATTCACCAGTCTGATGGTCACTAAGTCTTCTAAGGCCAAATTTAACCTCAGGACAATGGGGAGCAGGCTGAGCCCAACCCAAGTCTTCAGATCCTACAGCTTCCTCCCCTTCCCTGGGGCAGCAAGCAGGAACCTTGAAGCTCTTGCTTCTTTGCCTTAGAGAAGAATTCTCAAAGGAATCTCTCCAAATCTCAGTAGGAGAATTCATCCCAGCAGCATTCAACTAGTTTAGTTATTCCTGGCTGCTCTACCTCGTAGCACATTTATCCTTGGAATCAGTTACTGCCTCCATCCTCTTCCATGGAAGTTACCCTTGCCTGGAGATACAGGGGCTAAGTATGACAACAAGTGAGAAACATATGTATTGTTCTCCACACAAACTTGCACAGCTACAGTCCACCTGCAATTCCCAGTCCCCTGCACTGGCTGGGGGAGGAGTGCCCACAACAAACCCAAAATTTCATGTTTACCTTGTAATCTTCTACTGTATATTTCCACAATCCTACAGGAGAGAGGAAAAACACAATGTTATAGTTATTTCCACCTGACCACTGATCTTCACAATTAACTTGACACTATCACTGTACTGCTCCATGTCCTTCCTGGAAATCCATGCAGTGCCATGCTGCTGCCCAGCCCCAGGCTGGCATTCCTCAAGGACTTCCCTTGGCACATCCCTGCGTTTCGTGACAGGTTCTCCTCCACCTGCAGCCCCAGGGTCTATTTTAGGGGCAAACCTGTCACTTCTCCTTTGAGCTCCATGTGTTGGCTGATCCTTTGGAATTCCTTATACCACCACCCCCCTGCATCACACAGTCGCAAGGAAATCCATGCCCAAAACTGAGGTCAGAACACTTCCTTGTGCTTCAATCTAAACCAAATGCTGCTTGAAAGGATTCAAGATCCCAATTCAGATATTGGGATTCCCAGGAGGCTGCTGAAATTAGGCAAGAAATGGTTTGGATTCTTGCACTCGACCACAAATATAACTAAGAACAATGAGACAGAATTGGTTTTATTTGAAACAGAGACTCTCCACCCACATTTCACCCCATCCTTTGCATTTCAGTGCTGGGATCACCTCAGTGCTCCCCTCCAACATGACTTCAGGTTTGAGCCATTGGTGGGCAATGCAAGGGACACCGCCACCACTTACTGATGCTCCACTAGAATCCACACGTTTAAGAAAATTCCCATAACTGCTCTGTAACTCCATGGGTTGTTCATGCCAACCTCAAATTCTTGATTACAAGTGGAGTGGCCACGTAAAGGAGTTGCTATAGCAAGCTTTGATACCCTGTCTGGTCAGAGCAGACACAAACCAGACACTGGCTGCCAGCCCGAGGCACCACTTACAAGAAACATCTCTGACAATGAGACTGTCCTGCTGTTTTGGAGAGAGAATTAAACGCAGAAACTCCCCTCCAGCAATGAAGTGGTTGTGTTATAGCAATTCTAAACAAAGCAACACAATATTTAGATTAAATATACGGATAGGAAGCATGCTGAGGGTCAGATATTCTTACACTGGCGTTGCACATAAGAAGTTCTAACAGCATGTTTTTGTAAAAACAGGCATTTGCAAGAGCATTTTCAAGCCTGAGCCTAAAATCCAGAGAAAGATGTTTGTTGACTGAATGCAGGTCATCCACAACTACAGAAACTCACCACATTAGGCTAATCCTATTAGGAAAGATTAGGCCTAGAGTACCAACAGCCTCACAAATCTTTGCTTGAACACTGGTTGCATTATATAGGGCACAAAAGGGAGGCATGATTTGGCCCACCAGCCTCTTCAGGGTAAGCTCTAGAAAGTGAGGACTGAGAACAGTTTTGTTACACAAGAAACTAATCTTTTCATTATTGCAGCGTTTGAGAGTTTTACCCTGCCTTGAAAAAGAGGCTGGGTTTAACCTGTCAAGCAGAAATGCAGGTTTGCACATATTAATGTAGGTTTCTACACTGAGAATAAATAGTAGCAAAATTGCACACTTCCAGCAGCACACTTCTAGCCACTTGAATTACGAAAGAAAATAAACGTTAAAAGCTGTTTTGAGCTCCTTTTTTTACATCTGCAGTTGAGAGGTAACTAGAGACCAGAGCAAGCACAAACCAAGAGATGCACATTTCAAATGGGATCCTGAATCCTGCGTTGGAGCCCTGCAGAAATGAAACCATGTGCTACAGTCAGACTCTTCAAGGAAGGGTGATTCCTTCAGAAACCCAACTCCAAAAAAAAAAAAACCCTCACCCTGCACCACTTGAAGATCCAGCCAACACACGACACCAGCCATGAACTGCCACACAGACTCTTCCCCAGGGGTGAGGGGCTACAGAAGGCAAAGTTTTCTGCCCACCAGCTGCAGTGCTGACAGCTCAGAGCCTCAGCCCACAATCCCAGCAGTTCTGTACAGCCACAGAACAAAAAAAATTTACGTGCTGAACAGCCTATTTCAGCCTTTTAATCAAGCCCTCTCCTGTAAGCACTGCTGAAGATATGAAGATGCCTCCCTGCAATGTGAGGTTCTGTGAGCAAAGCTGTGACCTCCAAGGGCCCTTCCACTCCCAAACCCAGCTCACTGCTGTGCAAGCAGAGCACAGAGCAGAGCTGGCTCACTTCAGAGCATTTTACTGTCATATCCTACACATTTCTTACCCGCTAAGGAAACCCAGCAGGCATGCAGATTTACAGGGCTAATTCTCATTAGTGTTATTGGAACTACAGCAGGATTAACAGACCGATCAGGGAAAGCATAAGCAAAAACCTATGTGGTCTTTCTGAACCACAGCCAAATTTTCAGACTTGTTTCTCCAGAGACTCTTCCACTCTGGTTCTCAATAATCTGCTTATTGGAGGGATCCACTACCCTCTTCTCATCAGAACTAGAAAAAGTGTCACTTTACAACAAGATTCAGTACAACAACTAATCCAAGGGCACTTGCTGAGGGAAAAAAAAGCTATTTTACATAACAAATGGATTTCTCAAGTGTATCACAGTTGTTTTGTTTCTCAGGCTGAGCCTTATCTATAAAATATACCCCACTGAGCTCAGCAGGTCTCAAGTGAAAGAAAGAAATGCCAAATTTATCTGAAGAGTCAGCTAAGAGATGAAAGCTTTAGATTTGCTTTATATCCATAAAGTGTGTTCATTTACAGTTTGGAACTTCTGGATTTTTGTCCTTATCAGTCAGTATTCACACAAGTAGTAGATAGCTGGAGGTTCCCACTGTTTTTTGTGGCCTGCCTTAGAACATGGCCAAATTCTCTTGTCCTTTGCCTCAGTGCTCCCTGTAGACACCAATGCTTTGTACTGGCACAGTCACTGGTGTGAATTAACACACAGCTCCAGGACTTATCCGTCCTCTCCACAAAAAACAATGCTGAGGATTGGTCTAAATCCAAATCCAGGACACAGAGTGGGCTGAGCTTTACAGGGAAACCAGATTAAGAAGATTAGCACAGTTAGCACAGCCTGGAATCCTTTTTACAAATTAGCATCACTTTCATTACAGGAACACTTACCTGGCAAGTTTGCTGAGGCCAAGCACTTGTTTGTTAGGGAGATACCCAATGTGTACCTAGACAGAGGAGAACAACCATTAACAGCAGCAAAACCAAACTCCAAATGAGCATGAAACTCATGCACAGACAATGAGATGTGCATCTGCCCCAGAACTACCCCTGGAACAGTCCAGAAGTCTTGGCATGTCGGAGGAACGTGCCACCATGCAAGCCTGGAAAACTGTGGAGTTAACAGAGACTAAATGCCTGGTGAGGTCCTGGTGAAGAACAGGTGAGTTTTTCGAGGGGGACAAAAATCACAGCTCTTCAAGAGTCAAGGCTTATGTTCCAAGTCTCAGGAATGCCACGGAGTACTGCTACATTTGGGTGCAAAAGGCAGTCTATTACTCAGCACAGCACTATCCATCCAAAACAAACATGCTGTTCTTTCAAGACCTCAAATGGATTTAGGGAGAGGAAGGAAGAGGGACTGTGCTTTACTTCCAGTGAGAGTTCTGATGGCAGGATGTATTTTGCCACCAAAATCAGGCTGCGCTCATTGGTTCGATTTTTCCCTGTTTTAGCAATACCATAGATCACTGATGATTAACTCAGCTTCCATCCTGCTCAAATATGGATTGGCTGGACATTCCTACTGCAACATGTAGTTGCACTAAATTGGAATAAGTTTAGTAGAAAAGTGCTCAGATAGGAGGCAGGGGGGGAAAGCATTAAGCTCCTTGTTTTAAGAAAGCCACACAGGCTACTGCACTCCAGTGGGTGTACAGTTGGATTATAAACCAGCATTTGTGCCACTGTACCAGAGACTTGAAAAATCAGCCAAGATAGAGCAGGGGAGTGTCAGTGAGGGATCCTGTCTTAGCACTGTGCCTGGAGGCCCCACCTCAGAACCCTGTACCTGTACCACAGTGCACCTTATTACCTGGCTAACTTGCTCATTCCTATCACTTCTGTTGGTTAAATCAACCCACTGACACCTGAAAAGACATGAAACATTTCAGACAAAGCCAGAGACATGACTTAGATATAAGTGTTGAATCCTGTTCCCCTTTTTATTTTTTTTTTTATTTTTTTCTTTTTCAAATTTCTTAATTTCCTTTAAGACAGAACTGCAAACACAAGATTGCTGGTCAGTGTTTGCAGCCTCTTTGATGTACCCAACAGGGGAATGGTTGGTAAGAGAATATTTAGAGGCATTGCCAAGCCATTTAGCAGGACCCATTCGGTGTTTGTAAAGAGATTTCTCCAAACCACACAGGCTAAACTGCTGGTTGTAAAAACAATGCACACATTGCCACGGGAGAAACAGAGAATATACACAGCAGGTATAACCAAGAATAATAGGCATAACAGAAGGCTTGCACAGAAAAAGAAGTTACCCTGTTTTCCAGTATAAAATACTAACAGCAACAAAAGAAAGCAGATTAAACTGAGCTGACTCAACTAAAATGGCTGGTTTCTGCTCGGGTATTCTATTTTTGGGAGACAGTTCACTTGGAACTTATGAATTTTATAGACAGCACAAGCACTTGCTACTCTTGGGCCTGTGAGTACTCTATGGCAACAGATGGATCAGACTGAGCTCCATCCTTCCATGCTGATAAGGGAGTGAAGAGGCTCAGATGTGCAGGAGGGACTACCCACCCAGAACTCTTCATCACATTTACAGAGGTTAACTGGAGACCCTTTATTTTCTTTTTCAAGTTGTCAGCACCACAATTCCAACACCCTCTGGAACACTCAGCCCCTTTCACGGGAGTCCCAAATTAAGCAGCCCCCTGCCAGTCAGTTTTGGCCACCCTCTCCCCGTCTGGGCTCATGTAATTAAGAAAGGGCTGCTAATGAGTTTGTTCCACTCACAGAGGGTTTCAGAGATGAATGTGCACTAGATAGCTCTGAGCCAGGAGCTAAATCCGTGACAGAGCCAGTGTGCAGGGTGAGCTGGTTTAATATCAAGATGTCTGCCCTCAAGGCTTGCTGCTGCTTCATGGAGAAGAGCTTTGATATGAAATGTCAGAAACCATTAGATTACTTAGAGTAAGAAAGGTTGAGAGTTCCATTTCAGGAGCTTAAATTCAAATAAAACTCACATTAAGGAGGTCTTCCTTATTTGTATTCTGAAGATTAACTTCTAGAACCGTAGCCTTAAGCGGTAAAGACTTACGGCCTTAAAAGCTCTGTAGTTACAGCTACCAAGTGTTTTACATGTACTTTAAGTCTTTTGTTGTGCATTCCCACATCTGTTTTGTGAGGAGAAGTTACCTTTCCAACAAATGGAACGAGGTGATGCTCACACAATGAGAACATGTCTATGTCCTTCACAATGACCATCTCATCATGGTCTTCGTCAAAGATGGCGTCATTCAGAACATCTGAAACCAAACATTTGCATTAAAAAAAAAAAAAAAATAAGTGTACAAGCACGGTAGGTTCCTGAGAAAGCTTGTAGCAAGGGGGAGCTCTCTCAGGGCTACAGATTTTAGGGTTCAGATATGGGAGGCAAATAAGGAGTAAGGTCAAAAGTATGCTTTGGTTTGCATGAGATCACACACATCAGACTGGAGTGTTTTATTTAAATAATAGCTTGAGTTCAGGTTAAAACAAGTCTAGTCTTTGCAGAATTACTGACAACTTAAGAACAACTAAGACTAGAGCTGATGAAGCCAGTGCTGAGCATGAGAAGTGCTGAGAATGAGAGCACACCTCAGTGGGATTGCAGTCATGCGCCCGCCAGCAAAGCTGAGCCTGAGGTGGGAGAAAAGCTAAGCCATCACAGTGGTTTCTTCAAACACTTCAACACCAGCACCGCTGTTCTCAAGGAGGCCTTGCATGCAAATAAAATATTCTTATTTCATCCTGAAGCACACCAGGTAGAAGCTGTTTAGGCACACACAAGTCAGACACAGATCTGTACCCACAGACCGGGGAGACATGTGCTGTCCTGAGCGGAAAGCAGGCAGGCACATGCACAGTCCAGCCTAATTGTGCACCTCAGAGTTAACAGAAGACTGAGGTGGAGAAACCCAAAAGGACAGAAGGAAGAAGGGCAGCTCAGTAAGAAAAGGAACGTATCATGTGACACTTTACTAGTTTCGGAGCTCAGCGGAACGGATCCTCAGTTGATTTTTCATGTTTAGCAGTCCCCTGACAAGTCCCCAAGCAACCCTGACACAGGTTACAGCACATCACTGCAGTCTCCACAAAGATCATGCTCAGAGAGGTTAAAAGCAGAATGGTCTCAAGTTAAGAGACCAAATCTTTTGAAGCACAAGTGAGAAAAGCTTTGTATGAGAGAGAGTGGAGGGAGAAAATTGCAAGAAGAAAACGAGCTGTACAGGTGGGTTGATAAGGACAAAGGGCTCTGCAAACCAGTGACTCCTCGGAGTTACTTCCAGGAAGCCATGGCCAGAAGGGGAACCAGGGCACTCAGGGACTGCCCTACATCGTGTGCAGTGGAGCTTAACACCTGCAGCGGCGATTACACAAATCTAATAGTTGTGTCTGCTCTACTTGCCTTGATGCCTCCCCCTGACATGCACGTACACCCAATGGCCACCATCTGCTGTCGATAAGGCATCACCATCACGGAGCATTTTAATTTCCTGCCTCGCTATCAGCACCACACAGGTAACCCTGGAAACTGCGCGCGAGATGCGCCGCCTGCGACGCGTGTTCTTTCCTGGGGAGGGCTGGCAGCCTGCAAGGCGGCGAGGTTGAACCCCAGAAGGTTTTGGATCCGCTCAGGGAGCAGGGGTAGGGGGCACGGAAGAGGCCAGGGAGTAACTCTGTAAAGGCACATGGTTTTGTTCTTCAAATTTCAGGGTCTAGTTTACAGCAAACACCGCCGGAGAGGATTTTGGTTACATGGGGAGCAGTCGTGTATGAATTCAGACAGGAGTAGTGAGAAAACAAAACAGAGCAGGCTCAGAGGAGAGGGGAGACAGAGCAGCATCTGGGTTCTTAGCTCCCTCCTGCAGCACTCTGCAGATGTGCCATTTCTACAGCAGAAAGGCAAACTGTTTTCACAAAACCTGCTACTACGCCCAGCGTTATTAAAACAAAATGCAAACAGATTCACGAAGCATCTCCAGAGTGACTGCTGCTGTTATTAGACCACCACCAGCTCAGCTCACACCAGCCTGGCCAGGAGCATATCAGAGCCTGATGTCAGATATGGATTTACGTCAGCGTGCTCGCAAAGCAGATTGTTCAGAACAACCAGAAATGGCCAAATTCTCATTAAGAGTCGTGTGACACAGCACAAGGCCCAAGCTGCAACAGAAGGTACTTCAGCCATGAAGTCTCATGTATATGCATATACACGTTTATTAATGTATAAAATATATATTAACAGATCCTTACAAACTTTCCCTCAAAAGCCTGACTCTACTCTTGGAATGCTGTAGAGCTGTGTCAAATCATGGAGACAGCTCTTAGCCCTGCTAAAGCCAAAGCTCAGCCAAAGAGAAGTTTAAGTGACCTGAGAAGTACCACACAGGCAACCTGGGGAACGAAATGCATCCTTCTAACAGCTAAAACAATCAAGCAGGAACACAAAGGCCACCCACCCTTCTTGAACATCCCCTCTTAAACTACAACCCAGAGTCAGAGCAGTGAGGACAGTGCCCCCTCACAGCCAAGGGAGTTTTAGAGGTGTCTAAGAAAACATCAAGAACATAACCACAGAGCTGTGAGATGTTTCATGCTCCTTGTTTATAGTGCTCTTGCCATTTTTACACCTCAGATTTATTTAATATCGGCAGCAAGTTGCAGCCAGGTCACAGATGGTCCCTGCAGAACCTTCAGCAAGGTGTGCTGATTTTGTCAGCACCAGGTACTCCTGGTTACTGCAGGGCCCAAGAAGGAAGAACACAGCTCAATGTTAGCCCCTCCAATAACCCCTCCACAGCTGCAAGGTGATCAGGGAGACAAAGGTAAAACAGAATGTGAGACTGAAGGCCACCACCTGCGTAAAGGGCCACGGTGTCAAGGGAGTCCCAGTCACCCCATCCTGCTCCAGTCCCTCCTGCTCAAACTTCACAGGCCTCTTCTGAAAATAAGCACAGCTTGAAGCCTGCCTATCCCTACCACTCTCCCTTTGGAATCCAAGCCCTGTGTTGACAAAAGAAGAGTTAACACAGCATCTTGTCACTGTTGTTTCTACCTGTGTCCCACTGCAGCAATTGTTTGCAGTCATTTCACGAGAGAGACTTCTTTGGCAGAGACTCAAACACCTTGTGCAGGGAGACAATACCACTTCAGGTAACTTTGTCTGACTTTTACTATTTTTTTTTAAGTCATTCCTTTTGCAACAGCATCAAACAGGCCCCCGACAAGCTCAGCCTTTATGCTGCAGCTGGAAGGGCAGAAGGGGAAACAGCCTCGGATTAACCAGGCCAGAAGCAAAGCTGGTGACAAATTCATGCCCCTTTTCCCATTCTTTCATTCTACCCTGCTTCACCAGCTTGATTTCAAGATTTGTACAGCCAGGATGCTCCCTAGATTATTCCAGCTGATTTTTCCTTCACCTCAAAAGTTCATTTCCCGGTATAGAAACTTCAGTGGGTTCTTAACACTGAACAATCACCTGTGCTGCAAGTTAACTCCTGAAACAGAGCAGAATTAATTTTTTGCCCTTTATCTTCACAGAAAGAGTTGATAAAAGGAAAAATCAGAATTGGATGAAGACAGAATGAGAAAGACCTTTCAGGATTTTGCGTCAGAGCTAAGCAAAGATACCTGTTGCTATAGAAACTATTTGCATGGCTTTAATGTGACACAGGAAAGCAAAAGCACCTCTGGCAACCAAAGAAGCCAGAGCCCACCCAGAATACAGCTCAGGAGGTGAAGGGCATGAAGGATGGCAGCACTGCAGCAGCTTCACAGCACTTCAGATCTACCCTTGTTACTATGCCTGGGAGTCAGAAGAGTGAAGTGCTGTAGGCTGCTCTCACTAGGAGTTAAAGTACTTCCCCGTGGTGTTAAGTTGCCTCACTGCTCCACTTTAGAGAGGAGTCAAACTGTGGATAGTTCAGTGCCAACAGGATGAAGGCAGGCTCAGAAATTCCCTGACATTGTTCCTTGAGTTCATCCATCCTGGCTGAGAAACAAGGCACAAGGTTCTCCTGACACCCAATGCCCAGGTCCAGGCTGTCTTCACTGTCCTCTGCTCTCCATGGTCACCCTCAAGGAGTTCCTCTGCAGCTGAAAACAGATGTAATCGTCAGCAGGAGACACAGGATAACAGCTGAATGTGTGGGAGGGAAACCAACAGGCTACAGGGTCAGGATTAAATCTGGAAGTAAATTACCGTAAAAACCTTTCAGCTACTGCTGGGTAACCAGTAAGATGTGGAGTCAAAACTAATTATCTGTTATTTATTCATGTGATGACACTACAGGTAACTGTAGTTAGGGAAAATATTCCAGAGAAGAAACCAGAAAATTATTGCAGCCTGTGAATATAAAAAGGGTACCAGGAATTTATTATGCATAGAGAGAAAAGAATCAGGCTACAAAAACATTAATATAAAGAGTTTGTACTGCTGCAGAAAGTTAATGATTTCAGGTTGCTGAGAAAAGGAGTGGTCTGGGTATGTCATTTGCTTCAAGAAGTCTTGAAGAGCTCTAGAAAGAGGCACAGCTTAAAATGCCACATGACTATGTAAATAGGCAATAGAGTTCAAAATCTGCAGAGAAAATTAAATGTGTGGCTTCCTTGCCATAACAGACCTGCCTAACAGGAACCAAGAGAAAACTCAGAGACAAAAGAATTTACAAGTTTATGCCTGCTATTTCAGATTTCATCACCAAGGGACTACAAACAGACACTGAACTCCAGACAGGAACATTTGCTCCAGAAGCAAAGCTTAGTCCCTCAGTCACCAGAAGGGAGGTGAAGCAGGTGTGTGATTTAAGGGACATTTCATAGAAGCAAAGATAAGAGGAGAAGCATTATTGATATTCAGCTAATTCTGGCCATGACTTATACAGACTTGTTCATTTTCCTGTAAGACACTTTCCATGTGGCAGGAAGAGACTCGAGTCTATTCATAAGGCATCAGCCATTGCAGACAGATGAAGCTAAGATTAGGTTCCAGAAGTTGCCCTCTGACAGGGGGTTTATTAACGTGAGGGAAAGCAGCATTCTGGGGATGCTCATTAAAATGTATCAGGATTCCAATAACCACTTCCATGTCTCACGCCATAGAAGGGGCTCATCCACACTTCCTTCTGAAACTGAAAGGAAAAATCTGAGAAGGTGAAGCAACACTTTGGAAGAGCAACACGAAACCTCAGAAGGCTGTAAGAGTTCAGACCCAAGAGGTTACAACATTCAGTAAATTCCCAACAAAACCCCGAACGAGCTTAGTGTTACTTGAGCATTAACAGGCAGGGGAGATGATCCTGGAAAGTCCCAGTTCCCAGCAGAAGTTTCCCTGCAGTGTTTCAGCAAGGTAGGCTTCACTTATGTGGGGGCAGAGGAGGAAAGAAACCCCCCAAAACCTTACTCTGAACAACCCTTTATCTCCCACGCCCTGGTTTACAAGAATCAAGCCGCGGCTGCACCGCAATAATGCTGATGCTCCAGCTGTTAACAGGTTGCTAATTGGCTGCATTCATCCAGCTCAGCACAATCTGTGATTCTGTGAACCTCCAGTACCTCGATTCCAGGAAAGGATACACCTCACCAGCCCTCGGCAAAGGGCAGCGCTGCTGATCAAACAGCCTTGTTTGCTTAAGGCACTGCCCGTGTGTTCTGACACAGCGATGCTTAGCACCTCTCACCCCCGCAAAATGAGCAGGCCGGGAAAAATTCATCAGCTCACACCAGTGCTGTCTGTAAAAAACACCAAATCTACACGGACGAGATGGAGAAAGGAATATTAAGGTTGAAATATTTCGACATAGGAAAAGCACGTAAACTGATGAGGAAAAGAGCTAAGTAGTTGTTATTTGCTGTAAAATAAAAGCTGCACAGCAGAGTCACTTGGCTTCCAGGCAAAGTGACAGCCTTTCAAACGGGCAGCCTTTCAAGCCACAGAGGTTCAGAAAGCAAAGCTGTCCCCTCCCAGTATTTCTGATATTCATTTCCCTGTTAAACACACTGAAAGGGCAGCTGAACCTGCCAATGTGCTTGACAGCTGACATGCTCATAGGAGTAAGGGCTGGGAGACTTCTCTGGTATCAGCTCCCTCTGTCACCAGCAATACACTGTTCAGTGAACATGCTGTTTTGCTTGGATGTGTTTATGGAGGATGAAAATAAGTTAACTTCCTCCTGCAGAGGCAGGCAGCTTGTTCAACCCTGTGCCTTATGTTTCCTACAGGATTACACAATCCAAAGCAACTCCTTTATGATTTACCTTTCAAAGCATCGTTGACACTGTAAGGGACACAGTTTCTGTAATTTACCATTTAGCTCTGCTTAGCAAGACTGGTTCTGAAGCCTTCAGCTTCAGTTCCAAGCTAGTGCTGTCTGCAATCTTGTATTCCCATTTATTCACTCATTTGCACACATTTGTGCTGTGTAGTATTTATACACAAACAGCCCCTCTGAGCGTGACATTAAGCCTTTAGTAAAAGAAGGGAGAGATCTCTCAAGGTTTAGTCTTTGTGTGGCAGGTAATGGCCTGAACCAGCAGTAAGAAAGCTAAAGGCACCTGGCTGTCACAATGCTGCTCTTAACTTTCATTAACCAAGGGGACAGGATTTTGAAATCATTATTTTGAAACATCATTTACTCCCAGAAGTAAGAAGCTGATAGATCTGACCCTGGAAAAGAAAACGCGTTCCTGGATGCTCATGCAGGAGCACTGCATGAGATTGAAAAGGTTTTTTGGGTAACTTTTCTGCTCTGCCATCCTCACCAACACGCTAAGAGGTTTCTGTTGCAACCACTGTTAGTCTACATCGATGCCCAAGTGTCCGCAGTGAACTGTCAGTATTTTTAATCTGGTCCCAAGACGGATTTTATTTGAAATCACCAGAGGCATCCCCTGCTACTCCAATCAAAGTCTGATGACTAGTATAACAGAAGTGAGAACAACACTCTTGAATACGTTCTGTCAAAGAAAGAGGATGAGGCCTTTAGTAAAGCCAGGATTAATAAGTGACAATCTAGAATGAATAGAAAGAGCCAGATTTAGATATTTAACAAGTAAACTCCACTAATGGCTCTGACATACAATACCGAGCAGCTGCAGAACACAGATAGCAAAGATGAATAAGGAATAAAGCAGGAATGCTGTTACTCTGCGCTGTCAAAACCAACCAAGAAAATACACACACAGTGGAAACTGGAAAGCAGAATCAGCTTCTCTGCTGCTCACATAAATCTGAAAGGAGAGAAGGGATGGAATTTAGATGTAGTCTTCCCTGCAATACCACAAAGTTAAGCTATGGCAAGTAGAAAAATACGAATACAATCGGGTACCATGGGAGCAAAGTGACAACACCCAGGAAAGGAGATCAAATGACCAGCACGTTTAACCGTGCCCCAAATGTATTATGTTCTCAGACACACAGTAAATAAAAGAGATCATGGAATGCTTTGGGCAGGAAGGGGCCCTTAAAGGCCATCTAGTCCAACTCCCCACAATAATACAGCAAGTGAGGCTTAAGTCAAGCCCTGCAGACCTCACTTGCAACTCTGCACTTCCAGAAGGGCAGTGGAGCTGGGGAAGGGTCTGGAGCACAGCTCTGAAGAGGAGCAGCTGAGGGAGCTGTGGGGGCTCAGCCTGGAGAAAAGGAGGCTCAGGGGGGACCTTCTGGCTCTCTCTAACTCCCTGACAGGAGGGGGGACCCAGGTGGGGGTCAGGCTCTGTTCCCAGGCACAAGAGACAGGACACGAGGAAACTGCCTCAGGTTGCACCACCTGAGGTTTACACTGGATATTGGGAAAAATTTCTTCATGGAAAGGGTGGTCAGGCTGCCCAGGGCAATGGTGGAGTCATCATCCCTGGAGGGATTTAAAAGCTGTGTGGATGTGGCACTTGGGGACATGGTTAGTGCTGGGGGAACATTTGGACTCAGTCTTAGGGGTCTTTTCCTACCTTAATGATTCTGTAATCTCAATGTGTACCTATTACATCTTTCTTTGTGTTCCTTTATGGGAAATGAAAACACCATCTCCTGCCTCCCTAAGGCAGATGAGGTCAGAAGGCTGATTTTAAAGCCTGTAGCTGTACTAACATTCACTGCCCTTGTTCATTTGTGTCACTCTTTCCTGGCAGCACAGTCTGGCAGCACCTCCACACCCTGGCAAGGTTTGGGAGCTGGGTGCCTGTTGCGACACACTTTGCCTCTGGCCATGTGTTTGTACAGCCACCACCACTGAGCTTTTACCTGAGAAACCTTTCATGGAAAGATGGAACTGGCAGCTGTTGTAACTGTCCCTTATCTTCTGCCTGTTGCAGGGATAAACTTGAAACTCTGCTCAACACACATCCTGCAAGTCACTGCTTTAACCTCTGCCTATCCAGACAGTGCCACAAGAGGAGCTGAAAAAGCTGCAAAATAAACCTGAGAAAACAAGGGGTCAGGGCTGCTTTCTGGGTTTTTTTGGGGGGGGAGATTTGGGTTATTTCAGGTTGGTTTTCCTTTTACAATATAGTTCCTGGTCCAGTTCACAGCCTGGCCAGGCAGACAGCTGGATTAGCATAACCAAGGGAACAGCACACCAGGATGCTGCAGCAAAGACAGCAGCAGTCCCACACCTAGTCTTGTGCCCCAAATACTTTGTACTTGTTGGCTCTAAGTTTCATGAGGTATTTTAAACTCTCCCAAGCAGAATTTACTTCCCTATTGACTCTCCCAACCAACTCCTCATCCACCAGTTGCTTTGTTAGCTGCTCTGGTCTTGTCCTTCATCTACAGTTCTTCTTCCTTTTCAGCTAGGAAGAGTGGGGCAACTGGAAGCTGAGCATCCTGCAAGAATAGGTGAGCAGCTGGAAAGTAAAAGGATTCCCCACCTGACCCAGGAAGGCATGTTAAGATCACAGCTTCACATTATTTCCTAAAAAAAAAAAAGAAAAAAGCAGTCCAAGAGTAGAGCACCCAGCAGTGATGGTTTTTTCCTACTCTTGGCATAGCACAGCTCTCTCCTAGGTACGGATATTCAGAGGAGGAGAGTATCCAGAACCACTCTGCTTAATGAAATGTATGTGAGAGATTAGGAGAGACCACTGAAATCCCAGAGAATCCACACTGGAGCAGAAAAAAGTTTTTTAAATAACTAAAGGTAATGTGTGATCACAGAACTGGTAGCAAGATAAGGGAGGACTTAAGAAGGACAGCAACCTCATCCAGGTTCAGCACAGAAATTCTTGCTTAAACTATCACTAGGAAATTCCTTCTGCTGGAGCCTGACAGGGTGGCTGAGAGACCTCCTGTACTTTACAGCAGTAAAATGAGGAAAGCTACTCCCACTAGACAAAGGATCATTCCATGAAACCCTGATGAAACCTCATCTCAAACACACTGTGCAGCAGGACTAAAGGAAGAGAGGAACAAGAATGGCCACTGCAGCCCAGAGCCTATTTCCAGATGTGACCCCAAAATCCTGGTTTGATCTGAAAGGCAAAAATGCTATTCCTGGGGGAAGCCAGGACACAAGACTGGCACGAGGGTACCGGCTGGCCATGAGTAAGTTAATGTTGGAAGTTATATGTAATCTGATTTCACAAGAGCCAACAGCAGAGAAGTGAAAAAGAAACCAAACACAAAAGCCTTCAACTGGAAGCACAGTGCACTTGGAAAAGGAGAAGCTCCCTGATGCCATCCATCACACAGCTCAGCCTTTGCATTCAGCCCCAAAACCCTGATGCAGCTCTGTGGCAGGCTCAGCACCCCAGTGCTGTGCTCTGAGAGCAGAACATGACCAGCTCCTTCCTCCTTCACACTCACAGATCCTTGCTGACAGTGTTTGCATCCCTTACTGACAGGAACCTGCCTTTTACTGTAATAAGGGGAAGGGGGAACTCCCAAGCTTCCCAAGCCCTTTTTTATTGTTTGTACTGGGTACAGTCCACAGCCAAGAGGCTGAGAAGAGGAAAAATGATGTAAAAACTACATTTCCAAGCAGTATTCACTCTTCTTTGGAACTAAGAGACAGTTGTGGAGTTTTGGTGATGGGGACAACACCTCCCACCTAATTCCTCTCCTCATACCCTCAGCCAGCAAGCAGAGACACTCAGTTGGGGGCAGGGGTTGAACCTGGGGTACCTCTCCACATCTTCATGTGCTGCTGGGACCCTGAGATGGGGCAGGGATCTCCCTGGGCTCCTCCTTTCTCCCGACCTCGCTTCCTTAAGTTTCACTGCCACTTTCGAAAAAGCCTCACCTGACTAAAAGCATCAGCAAAACCGGACCTTTTCTGAGACAATTCACACCACTTACGTCTGCTAATGGAAACAAACATTCCTACCCTATCCTAAACACAGCCTTGCTCGGCCGGGGACGGAGGAAAGCATCATCCGCAAGTTTCCATGGCAGAGCTTGAAAAGTTCACCGAGGAGGAGGGAAAGCAAAAGGAAAAGCACTTGCACTGCTCGCCCGAAACAAAAGCATGGAAGTTTACGGCAGAACGGGAACTTTACCAGTACATAGTTTAATAGGAAAGGGAAAACATAATAACGAGAAATAGGGAGGGGACAGCGAAACCGCAGGGCACAGGTTCTTTCTAACACACATTGCTGACTTAGTGACAGGGGGCACCGGACGGGCGGTGCAGCGCCAGGGCAGCGATGGAGCCCGTTTCAAGCAATAAAGCAGGAGAGGCAGCGCCTCGGCTGGCATCAAGCAAGCAGCTCCATCCCCGTCCCGCCCCGGGAGCGCTCCCTACCCGCGATGGTCTCCTGGTATCCCTTGGTGAAGAACTGCATGGCCGTGGCCGCCCTCCAGGGCGTCTTGAGCAGCCCCTGCCGCTGCGGGTCCTCTCCCAGCGCCCGCAGGATGGAGGTGTAGGCGGCCGCCAGCCCGGGCAGGTTCAGCTCGTTGTCCTCCTCGCTGCGGGGCCGCTCCCCCCGCCACCCATCGCCGCCGCCGCCCGGGGGGACCCGCGGCTTCTCCGCCGGGGCGGGGGGCGGCGGCCGCTCCTGCCGCGCGTACCCGTTACAGCCCCGCGCCCCCTCCATGGGCCGGGCACCCGCACCGGCACCGACGGGCGCTGTGCGGGCTCTGCCGACCCCGCAGCCCCCGGCTCGGCCCCCGGTGCGGGCGGTCCCGGCGCCGCCGCCCGCTTTTATAGCGCCCGCGCCGCGGCCATTGGCGGCTCCGGAGCCGCGTCACCGGCAGGGTCGGGAACCGGGTGGAAAGGGGGTACGGGGGGTAACGGGGGGATCCCCCGGGATGGGGGTGTGGGGGGGTACAGAGGGGTCCCCCGCGATGGGGCTGCGGGGGGATCCGAGGGGATGCCCTGAGATGGGGGTCCCCAGGGATGAGATACGGGCTAGGGATCCCGGGGGATCCCCTGGGATGGGGGTACGTGGGGATTCGGGGGGATTCTCTGGGATGGAGGTCCCCAGGGATGAGATACGGGCTAGGGATTCCGGGGGATCCCCTGTGCTGGGGGTACGTGGGGATTTGGGGGAATTCTCTGGGATGGGGGTCCTGGGGATGAGACATGGGCTAGGGATATCGGGGATCCCCTGGGCTGTGAGTACAGGGAGATTTGGGGGGGAATTCCCTGTGCTGGGGGTATGAGAGGATTCGGGGGGATCCCCTGGGATGAGGGTCCTGGGGATGAGACACAGGTTAGGGATCCCAGGGGATACTCTGGGCTGGGGGTGTGGGGGGATTCGGAGGGATTCCCTGGGCTGGGGGTACGGGGGGATCCTGGGGCTGAGACACGGGCTGGAGATCGGAGGAGATCCTCAGGGCTGACACCCGGGCTTGGGGTGTGGGGGGATCTGGGGGATCCCCTGGGATGGGGGTACCAGGAGGATCCTGGGGCTGAAGCAAGGACTGGACATCCGAGGGGATCCCCCAGGCTGACACCCGGAATGGGGGTGCGGGGACATCCCGCGGGTTGAGGTGCAGGTGAGGGGTAGGGGGGGATCCAGAGGGACCCCCCAGGCTGGGGATATGGGGGAATCCTCCAGGCTGGGGGCACAAGGGGCTTGGGGCACAGGCTGGCGGCATGGGGCGATCCCTGGGCTGAGATGTGTGGTGAGGGCATGGGGGTCTGGCCCCAAACCACTGTAGGGTGCCCCCTTCAAGCAACCCAGTGTGGGCAAAGTCCGAGGGGAGCCCAGGGTTACAAGCAAGGGCATGGATGGGGAGGGTCCAGCTGGGATGCAGGTCAAGCTGCATGGCAGCTCCCAGCATCATTCTCCACTGTCTTCTCGTCCCCTCAAACTCCTAGAGCTGGTTGTTTTTCCACCAGGGTGATGCTGGTACATCCCACCCATTTGCTCCCTGGCACTGTTGAAATGCCATCAACACCATTCTGAGAGGCTGTGGGTTACTGGCATTGGGATGCAACCACCAGAATGACCCCAGGAGTGGACTGGCCTTCCTTAGTGACCATTCCCACCCACCACCTTATCCTGGCTGGGCTTCTGTCCCTTCAAACCCCTGATGTCTGCAGACACCTTCCTGCTGCAGGGCTGGTGTGTCCCAATGTTTTCACATTCCCATCTGTGACTCTGGAAATGTGCCACCTCTGATGACCACGACCAAATATTTTGGGGTTTCCACAGGGATCTTCTTGCGACATCACCCCAAAAGATGGTTTGAGCATCCTGCATCCTCTGGGCACTTTGGGGACAAATCCAGCAGACAGAGCACAGCTCATCTTTGCCAAGAGCCCCTTCTGCCCCTGCTCCATGTTGGGTTTAAGTGTTGGTGAACAAATAAATGCTGGGGCAGATGTTTGGAACACAGGTCCCCTCCAGCTGGAGCTGTTCCGGGGTTTTATGAGCCAGAAACTGAGTCTGAAGGTTCAGCTGAGCGTAGGGTGAATGCTCCATCACCCATCATCCCAAGCAAGAGCGGGGGGACTAAATAAATGACCATCAAAATAAATGGCTGAGATGCTAAAGGAGCCACAGAGGCCTCTCTTCACACTCTGTCCACAAGGAAGCAGGGACAAATTCTCTCCCCTTGTGCCTAGGAAATGGTAAATTGCTGGGGAGATAAGGAAAGGAAGGAGTTGTTGGAGGGTGGGGTGTGGTGTGTGACTCACTGGCTTTACTTCTGACACAAGAGCTGCATTTAACTACGACAAAAAAAAAATAAAAAAAGAGAGGAAAAAGGAAAAAGAAAAAAACACCCCAGCAGCTGCAACATGCTCCACATTTATCATTTGGTTTCTGATCACAGGTTTTAGCAGAAGAGTCAGGATGACTCAGGTGAAATCCAGGCGCTGGCCTGCAGCCAGCCAGGCTTTACTCGGTTTTATTGCCCCGGGCTCTGATCGGGAACAGAAACTGCTGTACCAGAGGATTTGGAGCCCTGAACTGCATCCCTGTTCCTCCTCAGACACCCCTGGGTACCTCACATCATTTCACAATCCTCTGATGATGTCCAAATCCTCCGTGTGAACTAGAAGAGCTCCCTTGCCAAAAACATTCACGGGCTTCTGCTGAATGGCTTCTGCTTCCGTTCGGATCCAGACCGAGCTGACACGGTTCAGAGGGCTGGGGAGAGTTTCTGAGGAGCTACAAACCACTGAGACCTAATCATCCAAACAGAAAAGGGGTTAGTAAAGGGCATCTAAGTGTCTTGGCACTCCCTAGTCTTTACTCTCTTTATTTTCTTGGAAAAGAAGAAGATAAGCTCCCTCTGGAGCCAACCCAGACTTTATAACAGCCTGAACTCAGCTGCTGTGGGAGCTGGTTGTATTTATGGGGCGAGAAGGGCAGTTTGCAGTTTATTTTCTAGTGTGATCACTGTGTGGCTGAGCAGAAAACCACTTTTTCTGGGAATGTTTGAGCACAGGTTCCACACACGGGAGCCGATGGCGGCAGTTCTGTTGACAGAATTTGGCAACATGGAATTATTAGGTTTAGATAATGTAGGTGTGTGCCAGCATGTGCTATGACACAGCCCGATTTCCAGCCATGGTCAAGTCCTCTCCCCCTGAAACACAACCCCACAAAGGCTGGGTAAACAGAAACACTAATGCTTGGTCATTTTTTTCTTTTTATTAAGGATCTTATTATGATATTTTATTGATAGTTCCCTATTAATTACAGTCACTAAGCCTTCACATAGAAATTATTCTTTACTATTTCTGAATATATATATTAAAAAAAAAGAAAAGCAAAATTCAGGTATCAAACAGAAGAATCATACAATAATTAAGTTTGGAAATTACCTCTAAGATCATCAAGTCCAACCATTAATCCAGCACTGCCAAGGCCATCACTAACCCCTGTCCCCAAGTGCCACATCCACATGTTTTTGAACACTTCCAGTGATGGTGACTCCACTACTATCTTGGGCAGCCTGTTCCAATGCCTGACTACCCTCTCAGTGAAGAAATTTTCCCTGATATCCAATCTAAACCTCCCCTGGTACAGTTTGAGGCAGTTTCTTCTCATCCTGTTACTTGTTCTCTGGGAGCAGAGCCCAACACCCCCACCCCCACCCAGCTCCATCCTCCTGTCAGGGAGTTGCAGAGCCAGAAGGTCCCCTCCAAGCCTCCTTTTCTCCAGGCTGAGCCCCCCCCAGCTCCCTCAGCTGCTCCTCATCAGACCTGTGCTCCAGACCCCTTCCTAGAGGGGATCTGTCCTCTTTGCCCTTCCTGTGATCACTCAGATCTTGGGGGTTATTTTCGCTGTTCAAAGAGAAGAGGTTCTTAGAGATCAACTAAACAGGGAGTGCAAAAATTCCTGAGACTGTAACTTGAACTATTTGCAGATCTAGAATAAGGTCCAGAGAAGGTGGGGGCCTTGTGCATCCACTGGAGGGTACCAGGGTGTCCCTGTGAGAGCCAGGGAATGCTGCTGGGTGCCAAGGTGGGGACACACACATGTGTGGTCCATGGGAAAGCCCATCAGAGGCCTCTCTCATCTTTGAAATTAGGGAAAATATCAAAGAGGGACAGGATGGGGCAGGTTTGTGTTCAAGCTCCTGCTCTTTCACCTCTTTTAGTCAGCTGAGCTTCCTTGTGGTTTCAGTGACAGGGAGTGGGATCCAACTGCAAAGGGTTGGAGCATCATTCCCTGAGTGTCCAAGACGCTCCTCAGGGTTTGAAGAGTGAGGTCCTGAAAGAAAGTTCTCCATGCCAAGCTGGGTAAGGATGAAGAGACCCTGGGCAGTCTTCACTGGGACAGACGAAGCCATGTAAAAGGTGTTTCAAGGGGAATTTCTGCACTGACAGCTGCTGAAAGGCTGTCACAATAAATAGCAATCATGCAGAGAAGACACCTATTTTTCCTTCATTGACTACGAAACGGGATCATTTAGGACTGGGCTCAGAGCTTAAAGTTAGAGATGACAAATTGCACCTTCTCAAACCGTCTGTGCCAACCCAGCGTATCATTAACGGCTCAAGCAGCAGCAGAGCAATGCAGATCCATCCTGCTGTTAACATCAGGCCAGGACATGTCTTGAATGTGATCCCCAAATAACAGCTGAGCCCACAGAGGCAATGGATGGCAGCATCACAGCCAGTGGACATCCTTCCTGTGCCCTGGAAATGCAGCCCGAGATCTATCAGCCCCTGGAATCACAGTGCGTCAGTTGGAAGAGTGAATCACAAGCAATTTAATTCTATTACCCAGAATAACCAGAAAAATTGATTACAGGCTCCCAAAATACTAAATCTTGCACAGAAGGATTTGTTGCTCCATGAGGACAGAGGATCCCTGAGGTCTGAGGGGTTTTCTGCAGATGGGATCTGAATTTTAACCTCCTCGGTGAGGTCTCGCGTTTTAGGCATGAAACTGGAAGTGGAGGCAGCAGTTTTGCCCTTTCCCATCTTTCCTTTAGTGTCTTCACAGAGCAAGGACACACGATCTCATGCCAATGGGTTCCTCCCTGAAATCTGGAAAACTTTGGAGGGATTTGCCTGAGTGGGCTGCAGGAGGTGAATCCATAATTATGTTTTCAAGAATGTAAGAACCGATGTATAACACAAGTCTCCAGGCTCACGTGGACCTGCATCCCATTTCCAACACACACTACCTGACATCGACCAGGGCGATCTTTAGGTCCCTCCATTCCTTTCCTAAACCAAGGGCAGTTTTGGATTCACACACCAGGCAGATGGGAACAGCAGCCGTGTCCCTGCATCGCTCCCCTCGATCGCTTCTCACCGTTATTACCCCGAGATATTGATAATGCAATTTGTAGACTGAACTGTTCCCTGGCAACACATGGCTTGAAACTATTCCTGCAAATTTCCCCTGCCATTCCTGTCCAATTGAGTCAGAATCAAGTGGCTCTTTTCGCAGCCTGGGTCGGTATTTGTGTTTTGCCTGCCTTTAAGTAAATTATTTGCTATTAAATTTGGATGGCAGCATTGAGCTGAGCACGTTTAGTGTCAGCTGGGAGGAGGGAGAAGCCAGGTCTGCTGTTCTCCATCAAAGAACTCCATCAGACACCTGAGCTGCTCACAGGCAGCTCTCACTGCTCCTGTCTTCTCCTTGGATTAGCCAGCCAGGACCACCAAACTGAGTCACCCCGTGACCAACACAGCTGGAAGCTGAGTGCATTTCACAGCCAGAAGACCTTTGAGAGGGGAAAGCTTGTCCAAACACAGGCTCTCCCTTGCCCAGCTCCATCCTGAGCATCCAAGGGTGACAGATTCATCTTGACTTTCCCACTCCACAGAATCATAGAATCATTCAAGTTGGAAAAGACCTCTAAATTATCAAGTCCAACCGCTAAACCCAAACCCATTCCCCATTTCTTTTACTGCCTATACAAGGGAAGAAACTCAGCTGGAGTAACCAAGCTGCCACCGTCGGAGCTGGTGACAACGACAGAGGTCAGGGACAGAGCACTATGTCCAAGAAGGCGACTTACACGGGGTTTGCAAAGCAAACCTTTGAGTCTGGCAGCCTTGCTCACTCCTGCAGCAACAAAGGGAGAAGTTAAACCCAACAGTTGTGAAGATTCTAATCAGGGAATGCAATTCCAAGCAGGCCATGGGAACTCCGCTTTTAGATGGATGCAACTCCTCGGTGATGGACACTGGGGAACTGACGGCTTCCTAACCAACACCAGCAGAGCTATCCCAAGGATGGACCAGTTTGCCATGGAAAATGGAGACATGGGACATCCCCAGAAGCCAAGAGGAGTCTCCTTTCTTCCCTAATGGAGATGAACATCTTAATTAGAGTTGCATTGCCACGAGACACTTGCTGTCACACTCCAGTGCCAAATACTTGCGATAAAGTTGCCAGAGGTGGTGCTGCGAACAGGCCTTCTAATCTGACCCCTACCTGCTTTGAAAACACAACAAAACAAGTTAAAGCTGCTGCTGGTGAAAGGCAGCAATTGGATTTACACTGTTTACTTGAAAGTACCCGCTGCTCTGTGCTGTGTGACACACGGAGCAGCGTCTGAGGGGCTGCTTGTCGCTGAGATTTAAAGTACAGCCAAAGAAAGCTCTCCAAATCCCAAATAACATAAGTGGACGTGGATTCATGACAAGCAAAGGGCAGCAAGACCTCTTTCTCAGGATTTGGTGTTACGCATCACTAAAAAAAAAAAAAATGAGGAGGGTATGCAAAATATCCCTGGAAGTGTTCAAGGCCAGGCTGGAAGTGGCTTGGAGCAACCTGGTCTAGGGCAAGGTGTCCCTGCCCATGGCAGAGGGGTGGAATGAGATGGTCTTTAAGGTCCTCCTCCAACCCAAACCAAAATGAACCACCACAGGAAGAGCACTTTCCTCCCACAACCTTCCTGTCATCCCCCTCCTTAGCTCCTGCCTGGTGCGGCAACACAACGCTCCAAAGGCAAACAAGGCTTTTTGAGTGGGTTTTACTGGCTGGGCTGTGTCACGTTGTTGTTTTCCTTCATAGCAAAATTTTATTATGGAGCAAATGCCGGGAACACCAAAGAAAATATTCTCCAGTTTAATTTTAGCACAAATGTTCTCGCTCTGAATAAGTGCCGAGCTTCCTGCGGATCCGGCACTCCCTCAGAAGTCCAACGGTTTGCTAACAGACTGTCCATCATTTGAGGCCCTTTTTGTTGGGTTCTAGCTGCATCTTTCCAGCAAGGATCAGCTTTGGGGTAGATATGGAAGCAACAGCAGCAGCAGAGGTAACTGGGCAAAATGCCACATGCAGAAATATTCAGGATGATTCTCTTTCCCAGATTCCATCACCTGCTGTTGGTTTTCATGCACTACTTTTAAAACATGACTTCCTTCTCCAGAAAAAGCGCGTGGAAAGGGATCGGTTTTTAATGTCAAATAATGCAGTGAAACAGCACAACAGACCCAGACACAGCAGAGCCTGGTGGGTCAATAGTTGGAGCCTTTCAAATCCGACCCAAAGACTGGATATTTATCCAGTGCAATCCTCCCTCTCCGATGTTCCAAGCTCCGTAGGAACAACAAACGTCAGGCAGGTTCATTGGCAGAGTTTCCAGGCTGACTTTTCTAAAATATCTGGTTTTCCAGCAGAAAGGTGGCAAATTCAGGACAAACAAGCATTTCTGAAGACTTCAGTGAAATTCCATTGAATTATTTAGGGACGTTCTTTAAAAATGAAGATTTTAAAAAAACCCCAACAAACAGATCAAAAACAGCTAGTAGAGATTTAACTGTTTGCACTTGAAAATCCATTCCACGTTTTCTGTTCATTTTTGGTCTGGCATTTCACTTCCACTCGAATTAGGATTTATCCTTGGCTCTGTCCTGCTGGTGCTGTTGCTGGATGAGTGCGCCCCGTTCCCGGCCGGCTCAGCGCTGCTCCCCAAAGGCTCCAGGTGATGGAGGATGCATTTGTAGCTCTGCCTGGAGCTGTGTAATAGAGCAAAACCCATCTTTGATGATAGAAATGTAACAGCAGTCTCATGGGAGATGATCCTCCCAGAATTAAAGCAGCTGGATACTCACTTCCATGATCTCGCTGGAAGTTTGCTTCTTGTTTGCTGTTTATTTTATTCCTGTGGACAGTGATCACCAGGGAACAAATCCTAGGAGGAGCTGGGGGGGCTCAGCCTGGAGAAAAGGAGGCTCAGGGGGGACCTTCTGGCTCTGCAACTCCCTGACAGGAGGGTGGAGACTGGTTGGGGTCAGGATGTGCTCCCAGGGAACAAGTGACAGGACAAGAGGAAACAGCCTCAAGTTGCACCAGAGGAGGTTTAGGTTGGATATTAGGGAAAAATTCTTCACTGAAAGGGTGGTCACATTTTGGCACAGGCTGCCCAGGGGAGTGGTGAAGTCACCATTCCTGGAGGGATTTAAAAGATGTGTGGATGTGGCACCTGGGGACATGGGTCAGTGGTGGGCTTGGGAGTGCTGGTTGGACTCCATGATCTTAAAGGTCTTTTCCAACCTTAAAAATTCCATTATTCTACCACAGTCACACAGCTCCGATACAAACCCTCAAATCTGATGCTGGAAACAGCTTTGCCAGCTCTAACCAGCCGTGGGGGTGGCAGTGAGACCCAGACTGTGACCCCAGGGCCGTGCACATGGGGTCTAACAAAACCCACAGATGTTACACAGCAAGAACTCTGCCAGGAGTAAAAGCACATGGAAACCAGGGACCTGCAGGATGGTGCCAAATATCCCTGGTGACTTCCATGACACCACCCACTAAATCCAGGAGCCTTGTTTTGAACAGACCTTTGGTGTGTTTGTTCAGAAGAGCTACATGACTGCAAACTCTCCTGGAAGTTTACTTTGGCTGTTTCCTCCCTCCAGCAGGAGCCAAAAGGACTTTGGATGCTTTGTGGGACCAGTGCAGCAGTGGATACCTCCCCAGATATGGTGGAAGGTTCCTCTGCTCATGGCAGGGGGGGTTGGACTTGGTCCCTTCTAACACCACTTCTCCTCTCAGGTCTGTAGAAAAAGCACCACACAGGCAGCTCAAACATGGATTCTGTGGACGTGGATGAAAAGAACCACTTGGAACATCTCCCAGCACTGTGCTCAAGATGCTCAAGTCACCCACAGAACAACCTGACCTAAAAGAAAGAAAACATTACAGTTCACCAAGCCCAGTGATTTTTCTATCAGGATGTTTTAATTACCACTGCAATCCCATTTTTCCCCAATACACCCAAATTTGGAAATAGACTTTACTACCTCAAAGTAAATCCCAGTCTCTGATGCAGTATTTTTTCCCGAAGAATGTAGAAAAAAATCATAATGATGTGTCACTACTCTCCTGAGCTTCCTGCATTATGTCAGTGCAGAAAATTAATTATTACTTAGATTATTACTTGCTGTCCACCAGCAGTTTAAACAAATAAAATGTGTAATTATAGATGAGAACCGTGAATGACAAAAGCATTTAAATTGTCAGATCTTCAGGATTTTCACTGTATTTGCCATCTCTGGTTGACACCATGACCACCTTTTTCTTTTTTTACATGTGGTAAAAACAGGAGCTGCTTTCTCCAAGATGACCTACAGCAATTGTTAAAATAGTCAAACAAAATACCTCTAATACTAAAATTTATTGGCTTTGACTGAAATCTCACTGAATCTTCAATCTACAGATTTCAATGGTAAAAATGTGTTTTTAATGGAGAGTCATTTGCCTTTTATAGAATCAAAGAATCGTTTGGGGTGGAAAAGACCTTTAAGATCATCAAGTCCAACTGATGTATTTTCATCAGTAGTCATAGAATTGTTTGGGTTGGAAGGGACATTTAAAGGCCATCAAGTCCAACCCCCTGCCATGGGCAGGGACACCTTCCACTAGCCCAGGTTGCTCCAAGCCCCATCCAATCTGGCCTGGAACACTTCCAGGGATGGGGCAGCCACAGCTTCTCTGGGCAACTACTTCAACAATTTCTTACTGTGCCAGTGTGAAGAGAAATGGGAAGAGGAAACAATGAAAGGACATGCAAACCCAGGGGGGAAAGAAACTGAGAACTCTTCAGACTCAGTTACTATGCTAAAGAGTTAAATTATTTTAACTGATCTTAAAAAACGTTTCAAAATTTGAGTTTGCTTCGAATACATTTATTAGACACAGGTCCCTGTCTCCAGAGCAGGGTAAATGTGACTGACTGCCTTGGGGCTGGCAGGTAAAAATCTGTTTGCTTCAATTACAACACCACAGTAAACAAGGAAACTTTCACATTTTATTTAAAAAACAAACGTTACAGAAAATAATAAACACATTTTCAAGTTCTTCTGGACCCTACTGAGGCATGATTGGGAAAGCACATTTGCACAGTCTGGAGTGGCTTGGCTTTGCACACCTGATCTTCCTAATTCAGCTTCTGCCCTCGTTTTCTATCCCTGCCTGTGTCAAACTGCTCTCTGCCACTGCCACACATGTTGAAAATGCAGTTTAATGTGTTGCTGGTGTTCAACTTTCTTCCCCTCACACCCATTTCCTTGAGTGTCTTACTCCCAGGCAGTAGGAATGGTACAGAAGCCATTCCCTTGCCTCTCTAAAACCACAGGGCAGATTTTTGGACACAGTTTATGCTCCCCAGAATGATTAATCTGCATTTAGCACCAAATATTACAAGTATCAAGGCACACAGTGAGTGTGTGTGTGTGTGTCACAGCTACACAGCACTGTGGAACTCAGCTTCCAGTGCCTCCAGGGAACAGGCCCATTAATAGGAATTTTGCTATCAAGCTTTATAGTAAAAAACTGTGAGAGTAGATTTCAACATTTCCCTCAAGAACTGATTATAAAACACTTTCTAAGAGACTATTTGGAGCAAACCACTCCTTCTGCCAGTGCTCTCTGAGCAAGGCAGCCAGTTGCCTCAGCACAGAGCTACCTGAGCACAGAACACAGACACTGAGAAGGCACCACATCATTTAGCTCTGCTTGAAGGCAAAAGCTGACAACCTGCCATTTGTGGATTGGTCCAAAGGTTTGGATTTTTTGGATGCGTTTGTGTCCTCTGGTTTTTCCTCCTGGCTCTTTCTCCCTTCATCTTCATCAGCCGCGGGACGCTTCCGCTTTTTATCTTCTGCTAAACCATTAACTGCCCCTCCTTTTGCTTTCTCAGTCCACACCTTTGAAGAACAGACAACTACAAATTAGGCCACGAAACTCACCACTTTATTTTCTACACCTTAGTTCCTGATTTTAAGGCACTGAAATAATTCCCCTTCAGAAGGATTGAGTCAGGACGAATTCCCTCACTTTCCTTTTTTCTAGCAGTGTTGTCCTTCAAAACTGTATTTCATTTGAGCCTGTGTATGAAATTGAAGCTCTTAATTGTCCTTCTGGACAAATAAGAAAACCCAAAAGGCCCAACAAATCAAGTCAGGATGAATTTAAGTCCCAGTGGCTTAAGCCTGATTATGTCCCTTTAAACTCCTTCCTTTCCCTTTTGTTATTTGTTCATTGATTGTGTTTCTCTCACAAGCCCCACTTTGAAAAAGCTGCTTTCTGATACTAATTATTATTCAGTTTAGATTTTCATGAAGATCATGGCACCATTCAAAACTGAAATCCATAAAAACAGAGAACAGCAGAATTTAAAGAAAAAAATCCGGGCTGAAAATAACCAAAGAGATTCAGTGGGAGGGAAAAAATTATCAAAACCACAGAAGTAGAGAACGTTTGCTTACCATCCTTTCCTCTGATGTCAACATTCTAAATCGACTCATGCCTTCTTTTATTACTTCTGCTTCGTTCAGATCAGGATTATCTGTCAAAATGTTTGCTCTGTTCTCCTCCAGCCACATCTGGAAACCAGTCTTTGGTCTAAAGCAAGCACATGAAAATTGCCTGGTTAAGAAGGTTATAGGAAAACCATAAAAAAAAAAAAATCCCCCAAAGCAACATTTCTAAACAGCACCTAATTGGATTTTTTTTTTTTTGTTCTCAGAAGACAAGACACCTCTAGTCAGCAGCCTCCTCTCTCCTATTTCAATATTTCAAAGAACATGCTGACAAGGCAAGACTAAGTCAAGTATTTTTATTAAGACCATGATATATATGGAGATTAACATTCCAGTTTTAGAATGACAAAGCACAATGGTTCTCTTCCTTTCTGACAGGGTCCCATCAACCTAAAAATAGAGCACATCCATTAGCATGTTTCAGCTAATCCTTCTCACAATTCTCCTTGCCACTTGTTGTAGAACATTATCTGTAAAGGTTAATGAAAAGAATGCCAGCCCAAATGAGTAATAATTGCCTTCATCTTCCTCAGTTAAATGAAGTCTAAATGAAACATGATTATAATAATGCAAGTTTCATGAGGATTGGGATTGTTAGAAAATACATCTGCTCCAGAGGAACAAGACAGATTAAAGTCTTAGCTAGGAACAGACATGCTCCTTAGGTGACACAAGTTTTTGTTTGCTTACTCTTTTTAAAAACCCACCAAAACAAAGCTTTTACTCCTTCCCACAAAACCCTTAGCTTTTAGACTTTGAGATTTTGTAGAGGTGTTTAAACTTAAAGTATTTCCTATACTTGGAACTGACACAGCAGCATGGTTTCATTTATAATTCAAAGATCATTACAAGCAGTATCAAGGTAAAAATCACTGCTTAGAGCCCCAAAATCACATTTTGCACTGCTCACTTATTGTTCACTCCCACATTTCTGAAGTGGGTCCACAAATGTGATAACCTGTGAGCTAACCTTTAATCTTCGTGCTATGCTTCTCTGGCCAGTCCAACATCTTTAGAAACAAAACAGGTTTTGGACTTGTAATTCTGTGAAAACTGGAATACGGTATTGAGATGCAAGTGTCACTCACCTTCTGTTTTCAGTGTTCTCCTGTGCAGTGACTTTGACTTCATGGGACTCATTTCCTGCTTTTCCTTCTCTTTCTTCCACTGCTTTTCCTTCTCTTTCTTCCACTGCTTTTTCACTAGGGTTGGGTGTAAGTGTACGAGGCTGGAAGAAGGAGGCTGCTGAAGCCTGTAGAAATTGAGGTTAAAAAAGAAAAGGTAAAAACACCTCACTCTCAAACAACACATACCACTGCAGCCTAACAAATCCCAAGCCCTTCCTAAAGACATAATAATCACTTGCATTAACAGAGCATTTAATCCATCCAATTTCAGCACAGCAGAAATTTATTCACACAATTTAAAATAAAAGCTCAACATTCAGTGCAGAATGTAATTTCTACAACTGATTTTTTTTTCTGCTGTTTTATGTGCTTTCACAGCTTTTGCACTGTGCTTAAAATGAATTTTGCCATCTAAGCTGCTTTACTCAGTCCACGGGGTTTCATCCTTGATAAAAGCTGGTAAAATTCAATTTATTGTTCTTTGCTCACAGAAACAATGTATAAAAAACTAGAAACACTACCTGCTTCGACTTGGGTTTGGGAATCAGAGGCTTTATAACTGGAGGGTTCTGCTTGTTCACAGCTCGACTGCCAGACAAAGATGTTTTCTTTGAGTATCTGCTCATAGTGTCTAAAACATTTGCTGAGGGGACCACTGGGTCCTTTTTGTTAGATGACACCTAGGAAAACAAATAAACAGATGTTTTATTTATTTTCTGTCATGTTCTCCTGCTCTGTCCCTCCAAGGTATATGTTATATTGTAAACTTCAGATATGATTCTCAGAGCACAGCAAAACCAGATGCAGAAATTCTTACCTTAAATGGATTCACTCGTCCTTGGCTGCTTGATGCACCTAGAACTGTTTAAAAGGAAAGAAAAAGGGGTGTAAAAGTGTGTGCATGTGTGTACACACACATATACATAAATCACTGAAGCAATGTGCACATTTTAGATGAGTAGAAAGACATTTTAGTAACCCCCTGAAGGTTAAACTGTATGTGCTCAGCTATTATTAGTCATCAGAAATGCCACACAGGACCAACAGCTTAAAATACAAACCCAGAGGAAGACCCAGGACTTCCTCCACTCCCAAATCCGTTTCCACTCCTATTATTCTTGCTGGAGGGTTGGCAGGTTGCTAGAGGTCACATTCTGCCCCTGCCTGCTCACACTCACAGATCAAGGCAGGGTTTATTCACTTTGCCTTGCAAGTGCAACCAATAAATGTGCCTGTGATTAGTAAAATAAACCCATTGAACACTGTTCTCAGTTTTCCCCTTGTCCCAAAGAATGCCTTCATGGCACAGCCAGGCAGACACTCAGCATTTGGCACAGCCAAGTCAGCCAGAACAGTGTTATGGAACATCATTAGGTAATGGAGACAGGAATAGGGAACCTCCTAAAAATGTGAGAACAACAATCAGTCCAACCAGGACAGGTTGGACAGGGCTTGGAGCAACCTGGGACAGTGGAAGGTGTCTCTGCCTATGGCAGGGGGCTGGAAGGAGATGGTCTTTAAGGTCCCTTCCAACCCAAACCATTCCATGGTTCTGTGAAGTTCCATTTGTCAACACTGTTATGGACTAACTTGAAGCAGCAGTGGGAGAACAGATGATATAAACAGGAGCAGATACTGTGAAACATGACAAAATTCTCATCCTGGAATAAATGGAGGTTTACTCACCAGACTTTGGAGTAGTCACCTCTGCTGAAGTGACACCTTTGGAGAAAGGATTTGGCCCTTTAGGAAAAAAAAAAAAAGGGGTATGTATTGAAGTGCAATAAAATGTGATAGCATAACTGCTTTAAAAACAAAACCCCAAACAGAGAACTAAGAAAGGGTGAGGTTTGGAGCAATCTGGTCTAGTGGAAGGTGTCCCTGCTCATGGCAGGGGGTTGGACCTGGATGGTCTTTAAGGTCCCCTCCCAACCTAAACCATTCTGTGATTGTGTGATACTATAATTATAGTGAAGTAATTCATATTTTAAAGTGTGACTTTTCATTTTTAAACCATACACTTTTACAAAACCATCTGTCATCTCTACCTAGATTTAGAGCTGTATATTTTTTTTCTTAAACCTTAAGCTCATTCTTAAAGTGTGCCAGGCAAACTACTCATCTATCAATTCAACTCCTGTGAGATTTGAGCTGAAACCAAAGTAACTGCTCAGAAGGTGACCCAGCCCTTTAGGAATAGAATTAGGCAACAGGAAAAACTCCCCAAGGGTCCCTGAAATGGTTACTAAGTACAATGCACACACAAGCTGTGACACAGCAGATGACACACACTGAACTTGTTTCTCTGCAGAGACTGTAGGCACAGTCTGGAATACAGACTTAATTCCTGACTAAGCCTGTAAAAGTTATCCAGATAGCTTCCAGCCTATTCAGAGAATATATTTTTCTTACTCTGTTTATGCACTTCTGGAGCTTCTTCTGCTTCCTCACAGGCATCAGTTTCCTCAGCATCTTCCACTTCTTGGTCCTGCTGAACATTCCTGACTGGCAGCTGACCCCACTCCGTGGCTGATCTGCTGTAACTAAATGGAAGGAAAGGAAGTGGTCACCACATTCAGAAGGAAAACTGGAACAATAGATAGCAAGCTCACTTACTTAATTTAGGAAAAAAGAACAATAACATTTGGCATTTATGTGCATTATACCTCTGATTAAACTGTGATGCTTAAATTAAATAAAGTTTCATTAACCACTTCAGAACTTTGTTGCCAGAACATTTCGTCACAAATACAAATACAAATTTTAAAGAACTATAATCTCCATTTAAATTTATACTTCCAGTATCACCAATAATACCAGATTACTTGTCTGCACCCATGAATTACCATCCAAGTGGCAACATGGATATATAGTTTCAAACTGAAACTTATGCAGCAAGTTTTAACATTTAACCTTATTATTCTCTGAATTCCAGCGTAGCAGGATGTACATTTCTTGCATTTCCCTCCTAATCTTTGCCAATTACTAAAATCTGTAAATACTAAGAACAACACATTAATTTTAACCCTCAGAGTGCTTGAAGTTACAGATATGGGATTACAGCTTCCACACATGACCCAGAAGAACAAGTCAGAGCATTTAGAAATTAGTTTTGACTGAACAGTTTCACACAGAAGAGTAAGGAAAAGGCTACGGATAAGTTCAGGGACTTATCACTTTTTCTTGCCTAAATAAGTCCCAAACTTCACACATAAAATTGCTACAGGAAGACATTGCTTCCAACAAAGTGTTATGACATTCTTTTCTGCACTATCAGACTGGTGGTTAACAACTAACTTCGTTATAGCTGTACACTCAGTGGCCAAATAAGAACACAGCTCTTCTGTGTGGTCTATATTAAAAATAAAAAATCCCAACCAACAACAAAAAAACCCCACAAAAAACCCCAAACAAACAAACAAAAAAAACCCACCAAAAACAAACAAACAAAAAAACCCCAAAACCAAAACCAACCAACCAACCAAAAACAAAAAACCAAAACCAAACAAACAACAACAAAAAAAAACCAAACAAAAAACACAACCCCCTCCAAAAACCTACACACTTTTGCCTCCTCATGCTTTACAAAGCAGATGCAGGTAGGAGAGGAAAGGTAGATAGCTCAGATATAGAGGAAAGAAGAATGCAAAGCCAGCCTGTAGTATGTTCCACGAATTTGAAGAGCTGGGATTATTAGTTAGGGGAGAGTAAGACTAAATAGGATACACTGGAATAGGATACTGAAAAGAGGCTGGAGAGAGACAGGATTTTAAGATAGGTGTGAAATGAATCAAGATTGAGAGACTGAGGTAAAAAGAGAAGGAAAAAAAAAAATATGTGGGAGTCAAATAACCAAAGCAGCACAAGGCAGGGAAAGGTGGGAAGAAAAAAAAAATTCCAGTCAGAGCAACTTAGTATTGAGCCTGCTTTGCCTCTGAAGTTGTTGAACACAGACCTACAGGAAGCAAGGAGTGGGGATATTTCCCTCTGTGTTTGTATCCCGGTGCTAATGAGTCCTCACAAGATATCAACAAGAATACAATTTATAAGCAGAGCAACACAGAATCACAGAATCAGACGGGTTGGAAAAGACCTCCGAGATCATCAAGTCCAACCCTGGATCCAACCCTGCCATGCTTCCCAGACCATGGCATTGAGGCCACATCCACTCTCACCTTCAACACCTCCAGGGATGCTGACTCCACCCCCTCCCTGCCCAGCCCATTCCAAGGCCTGATTACTCTCTGGGGCAAAAAATTCCTTCCTAATATCCAACCTAAACCTCCCCTGGCACAGCTCAAGACCCAGCCCTCTTGTCCTACTGCTGCTTCCTGGCAGAACAGCCCCACCCCCACCTGGCTACAACCTCCTGGCAGGGACTTGCAGACAGTCAGGAGGTCTCCCCTGAGCCTCCTCTTCTCCAGCCTCAACAACCCCAGCTCCCTCAGCCTCTCCTCACACCACTTGTTCTGCAGAGCCCTCCTGCCTTCCAGCACATCAACACACCCCCCAGCCTGGTGTCACCTGCACATTTGCTGATGAAATGCCTGGTTCTGCAGGAGCTGCAGATGCTCAAGGGGCAGCACGACCAAGTGAGGGGCAACACAAACTGTTGCTTCGTAACAAGCACGCTGCAAACTCCGGCCCAGAAAAGCGCAGCAAAATATTAGAAGAGCAGTCAAAATGCTGCCAGGTTTTTTAGCCACAAAAATTCGCATTACCCAGCACTCAAGTGCTTCCGGAAATCCTCTTCCTCCTCCTCCTCCTCCTCCTCTTCATCTCCCTGTGTTGTTGCCAGCTCTGTGGCTTTCTCCACAGCCAGCTCGCTGAGGCGCTGGGCTAAGTTGATGCGGCGGGAGCGGGAGGCGTATTTGATGGCCAGGCTCACCACGCTGGGAGCCATGAGGTCGGCCAGTTCCACACAGCGGAACTCCCGCTCCAGTTTGCAAGAGAGCTGGAAGAGAAGGAGCCTGGGGAGTCACATGTTTCAGCTACACAGCTCTCTCAAGACCCCAGGAGCAGAGTATTATCGTCTTGGGGGAGCGAAGGAATGAAGACAAACTTCCAACAACACGAGAAAAAGCTCTTTTTTAATCCTTCTTCCCCCTACCCTCCCTTCATGCTGATAAAGCAATAACAAGATGAACTGCAGCCTCTGATCATAGTCTGAACTAGCTGGATTGCCAGATTCCTAGTAAGAGGAATCCCATCAACATTTACATCTAATCCCATCTACCAATAAATCACTGAATCCCAGAATGGTTTGGGTTGGAAGGGACCTTAAAGCTCACCCAGTTCCACCCCCTGCCATGGGCAGGGACACCTTCCACTATCCCAGGTCGCTCCAAGCCCCATCCAGCCTGGCCTTGGACACCTCCAGCCTCAGAGGTAACGTCTCAGGGACTCTTTCTGTTATGTGTTTGTACTTACAGCAAACAGCTTCATTAAAAGTTCTTGCTGCTCTTTCACTGCCTGATTTTTAGCGTTTTCATCAAATTCATAGCCATTTTTGGATAAGTAATCCACGTGGTTGTGAAACACAACAGAACGCCAGTACTGCTCCTGGAAAAGGGAGAAGGATGTTTGTTGGAATTCAGGGGGGAAAAACCAGCCCATGACATAATGCCTAACAATTTACAATGTATTCTATCCATTTATTCTTAAATGTTTTTTCCTTTGATAATGAGGGCGAGGGGGAGATAATTCTCTTTAAAGCCAATGCCTAGTGAGGAAAATATAGACCACACTAACAACCACCCACATAAAAACTGATTCAAACAGCTGCCATATATGTTAAATTCCATTTATACTACAGGCTTGCAAGCAGGATGAGACCTACATGTTCACCAATATGCTACCAGGACAGAGAATTCTAGAATAAGTTGATTATTTTAGCTTATAAATGTTGTCCCACAGCAAACTGGAAGTACTCTGGAATAACTCAGTAAATGTGGGAATTTACCTACAGAAAATACAACTCTGGCTGTTCACAAAATGCTGTAATGGCTATTAGACCAGCCTAGTTCTGTTCAAAATAATTATAAGCTTATTCAAACCCATTGTGTTTTCATCAGATGTCTTGGAATAATTTATTTCTATATCTACACACAGTCCCCCAAGCCAAATTAGTAGTTCCTGGCATTCTCCTCCCATTATTTTGGGTGAAGGAAGGAATGGAAGACAGACTCTATCAGATAAAGAACAAAAAGACTTAACCAAATGAAGGAGAATTCATTAAAAATGACAGTGTGTTTATTATTGACATTTTTATCTACACTTCTATCAAAGAGAATAAATTTCAAACAGCACTGAACCCTCTCTAAGGCTGAGATTAGATTTTTATGTTCATTTCTATTCTGTGCATTACAGCTGAGCACCACGAGTTTGAAATGTTTAAACCAATAAAACCTGAAGAATAAATACAGGTATTTTTCCAGAAGTTCTCCACAGGCACATCTTGCTTCAACCAGCCTCTACCTTCAGAAAAT
Source organism: Corapipo altera (assembly GCF_003945725.1). Taxonomy (NCBI): domain Eukaryota; kingdom Metazoa; phylum Chordata; class Aves; order Passeriformes; family Pipridae; genus Corapipo; species Corapipo altera. The sequence goes on along the minus strand of NW_020884946.1, from coordinate 1,633,326 downwards.
AAGTCAAGGGAGAAGGCCTATGTGTTCAGAGCAATTATATGAATTTGAATACTTTGTATATCTTTTAAAAAGACATCTCCCAGAAATTTTGTTATGCCTAAAATATTAAAAAATAGACATTTTCAAGAGGGTCTTGATTGGGATCCCAAAATTTGGTATCTCTACCCACTAAAAAAAAAAAACCAAGAGGGTGAGTAAGACTTCTCTGGTCAGAAACAGATTATGTGTAAATACAGTTTTGGATCAGCTCTGGCAGTTCTATCTTGCATCCTTCTGGAAACAGTTGTGAACCAAATCACACGAGACAAAACAGTGAACCCAGATAACCTCCTTAGCCACGTGTCTTACTCAGGGTTTGCACTGTCCTCTTTCACAGCAGAGATGATTAATAGGAATCTTGTATAATCCCTACCACGGGGACACCTGAGAGTACCAGCTGTGGGCTCGACACCATTCCATACCTCCATCTGCCCCTTTTCTGTTGTAACTTGGCAGTAAGGAAGTTGAAAAGGTAAAATTGCTACAGCAGGCCGTGGCAGTGTGGGAGGGAACCGGGATCCTTTGCAGGGAATACACCTGTGCACAGGAAACAAAACACACCTGCAGTTGTTCCAACACCTAAATCGTGTCTTCCTAAGAAGCAAGATACTTTAAGAGGATTTGCTCTTTAGAAAGCAGTAATTAAACGACTGGATTAAACACAGCAATATGTAAGATTGCATCATAAAGGGTTGTTTTTACATGGCAACCAAGAAAAGATTTCAAAACCAGCAAGGCACACACTGCTCTTGTTCCCATTGCAGACTCTAAATGTGGCACAGACTCCAAATGTAACACACACTGCTCTTGGTCTCACACAATACATGATTTAACAGCTACTATGAAGAGTAAATGCAATTCATTTAAATCTGAAACCACTGAACAACAGAAGGCATAGACTTACTGTTTCATTACATTTTAAACAAGTGCTTTCTGGTAACAATCACCTAAGCAAACCATTGATTGGGGAAGAGCTGTATTTCCAGCAGCACCAGTGCAGCATTGACAAAAACATCTGGTTTTATAAGCTGCTGTGTCAGAGACTTGAAAAAAAAAAGAAGAGGAAGCATTAGTGTTCTGGTTATCTCTTAATTAAGGCATGTGGTGTTTCTACAACAACCCTCCCCTCTCTCCCTTATCTTTATTATGCTGCTGGTTTTGAGTAAAATGTTCTTTGTAACTCAGAGAGCAGCACAGTCTTTCTTGGGCTAGAGGGAAAAAATTCATGATGACAGACTCACAGTCGACCATCTCATCAATGTGATGTATCCTCCACATTTTTGGGGAATTTTCTGGAGGCCAACATAATGATTTGGAAGGAGAAACAGGCAGCGAAGTGACATTTACCAGAGATATCAAATTATTTCCCTTACTCCAAAAAAGCAGAGGATTACAAAGAATGTCACATAAGTTCAAATAAAATGCAGTCTCCCACCAACCTCTACAATTGTGCACAACTAGTAAATTCAAAGAGTCTGAATTTCAGTAAAATATGTGAGCTGATGGAACCTGCCCTGTTATGAAAAGGACACAGACTCCTGAATAAAAAGGGATACAAATAAATATTAGCAACTAAATGTCCAGGATGCATGTTACAGTAAAGAGAAACAGTTGTTAAGACACACCTCTATCATATTTTATAAAGAAATGGTTAACTTTCAGATAAATATTTGAGCAAATTTACATACAAAATTGTTCTTTGTGGCCACAGGTTAAATATTAATATAATAATAACAGACAGCTCTGATTTATCTCTGTCTGATTTATTACTGTCTAATGATGTAGATTAGTTATAGGATTTTCAAAGCAAAAAGGGGGAAAATGCGGGGGGGGATCAATAAAACCCCAACTCCACAATGAAACCCCAAAACACCATGAACAGGAGAAGCAGATTCCTGATAGGATCCACAACTTTTCAGCAGGTTTCTTTACCAAAATGCAGCTTTATGAACGTGTTTGCCTCAGAGATGTGTGATTTCACAATGAAGTGCACACACACCTCTCAGCCAAGGCAAAAAGCCACAGTTAACCAGTTCCAAGTTATAAAACTCTAATGAGTTTATTCAAAACCAGTTTAATTCTGCATGGATGACTCATTATTATATTTGGGAACTAACCATTTGCTGTGCATATTTACCAGCCACCTGTTTCAGTAGAAGATCTTTCCAGCTTCTCTCAGTAAAAAGTGCTCTGGGATTGAAAACCCAAGACAAAACAAAGTATTTCCTCGTGAATCATCTGACCTGAGCTGCTGGGGGTTTTCATGGATGCCAACGACCCAGTAATGATCAGATTTTCCTTTGCATTGCTCCCTGGTGTTACACACTGGAATCCAAGTGTTCCCAAGCCCTCGGTTCAACATCCGCACGATCCCCTCGGAATCCACGTAACAAGGGGTACCTGTTTGGCACAGATGTGAGCAGTTATTGTCACATGTCACAGCACCAGCAAGATGGAAGGGGTGGATACGGCTGGGAAAGGATGGTTTACACGTCCCAAATACGACATCCTCTCTTCCCGAACACAGGACGAATTAGTCGGGGAAAAAAAAAACATTTTCCTTGGAAAGATGCGCCACCTTCTGTCAGTCAGCGCCACTGCTGCTCAACTGACAGGTTCACATTTAAAACACTTCATGAAGAAATCAAGTTCATAGTGCTTGGGGGGGGATTCTCAAGCTATTTTACAATTACTTTTTCTGGTTATCATAAAAACTCCTCCAGAAAAACTTTGGGGGCATCAGGGAGCAGTGAAGCAGTTTTTATTTCTTCTTGCTGAGCAGGGAAAACCAATCAGGAGAATGAGTTCTGGTAACATTCAAGTGTATTTTATTCAAGTGTGGAAAAATATTAAATATTTCTGATAAATATCTTGAGGGAATAGAAAAACAGAATTTTGTTTAGCATTGAGGAGATAGAAAATACGAAGTTCAGCTCCCAGATCACCATTACTAAAAGGGTTTTAATTAGTGAAACTCCTCCACAGAATCACAGAATGGTTTGGGTTGGAAGAGACTTTAAAGCCCATCTCATTCCAACCCCCTGCCATGGTCAGGGACACCTTCCAGTTGCTCCAAGCCCCATCCAACCTGGCCTTGGACACTGCCAGGATGGGGCAGCCACAGCTTCTCTGGGCAACCTGTGCCAGGGCCTCTCCAACTCCACAGGCAGGAATTCCTTCCCAATATCCCATCTAACCCTGCCCTCTGGCAGTGGGAAGCCATTCCCCCTTGTCCTGTCCCTCCAGATCCTTGTCCAAAGTCCCTCTCCAGCTTTCCTTTAATTCCCCCAACAGTGTCAATATTTCTCAATGCCACTCATGCAGGTATTTCATACCTTCTGCAGAGAATCCAACCCATACCAAATACGATTTCCTTGTAAGAGAAAGAGGGTCTCCATGCAAAATTTGCCTTTTCTTCTTTCCCAGCTCCATCAGCTGTACCCCGAGGCACTGGTCCCCATCAAACCCAGTACCTAGGAAGAAGTTTTTCAATGACTGTGTTAGAAAACAGAAGACAAAATTGTCTTGTCTCTTGGCTAAATTAGTTTTGAATCAAAAACTAATTCTAATGCAGAGTTACCCCTGAATACCACTGTCAGACAAGCAACTGTTTGTCATTTTGGACACACCAGGCACACATAACAACTGCTTCCTTAATTTCCCGTGGTAATTCATTCTGGCACATCTGAAACCCAAGTTTAATCTATTCATGTCAGTGTTACAAAATTATCCCCTTCCCCACAGGTTCATCTCAGCTTTCCATTATAAAAACACAGGCTTTGCTGTCAGAAGTCCCAGATCCGTGGGTTGTGACGGATGTGCTCGTAAAAGCATCACCCAGAAGAGGAGAAGGATCATGAAGAAAAGAAGGAGAAAACACTTTCTGGTGATTACATACAAATTAATGTGAAGCCAGTAAGAGATGAGGATTGAAAACAACCCTGGTTCAGAAAAAAAGAAAAAGACAAAAGGGAGAAAACTACCTCTGTGATAAATAATCATCAGCTGCTCTCCATGTCCTGCCATGGACACCACTGGGCCTGGGAGGCTGAAGATCTCCCTCTGAACTCCTCCAACTGTGAACACACGGACCAGGAAGGCACTGGTGGCACAAGCAGCCCAGCCTTGGCCCAGGCAGATGGCCTCAATGTCCTCATCCTTTGGCATATCCACTGTCCACTCCTTGTTGGCATCCCAGGAGCCGAAATGAATGCAGTGGAGCTTGCTGAAGCACAGACAAAGAACACACAAATATGAATTAAAATACAATACCTGAAAATACACCAGTATTTTAGACTTTTGTCAGAGACCTGCAATCGTGATGGAACTCCACGTTACAAGTGGTCATTTGCAAAGGTGTTGCTCTTATTACTCAGAAACTGAAGAGCCAGCTTGACCTTATAGAGCCTCCAAAGCCTAAAGCAGAGACAGTTAAAAGGTCTGAAGGGAGATTTTTTAGAAGGAAGCAGGTAAATATCCTGCTTAATTAACATTAGTAAGAACCAAAGGTGCTTGGCACCTCTGAATATCAGCCCTCATTCCAAGTCTGTCATACTATGCTGCCTCTCAAAAAGGAAGAAAAAATTAAAAACTTCAGTTCTGCCACCTTAATAATTGAAAACTGCCTGTGACCAATCCACAGACACTGTGGCTTTTAAGAGATTTCCCATTTTCACAGAGGAAAAAAATGACACTTTCAAAGTCAGACAACCAACACAAACCCAATATTTTTAAAAGTAAAGAGTGCCTTTCAACTTATCACAATGTTGTATGTGTGAAAGTAAGAAGGAAGTTCTTTCTTCAAGATGTTTCCCCAGAAATCAGCAATAAAATATTGTTGCTATTGCTCTTAAATGCAAGAACAGAGTCTAGGTGGCCCAGCTGCTTAAATCTTTCTATGGTTTTCATAAACTTGTGTTCTTCACACATAATTCTTTGGGTATCTCTGAACATGTCTCCTTGGCAACAATGTGAAAAGAAATAGCTGAACCCTTATGACTGATCTTTGATCTGAGCAGACTGAAAAACTATTGTTCATGTTTACAATTCCCTTTGAGCCTGCAATGCGTGAAGTTTCCAGCATATTTATATTTGGAAAGGGGTTTAAAAGAAACCGTCAGGAAACAAATTACATTTTTCAATACTCTTGAAGTCTCCAAGTAGGTGGATGTGAAAGTCCTCCTCTAAAGTGGTCCCATTAAAAAAAAAAAAAAAAAAAAAAAAAAAAAAAATAAAAAACCAAAAAGCTCAAAAAAAAAAAATCGATAGAAGCTGAAAAATAAAAGCCAAAATATTTGAAACAAGTTAAATGTGGCTCCATATTTTGCAGAGCAAGGCCACAACTTACCTTGCAAGTTCCTCTGTACCCTCACAGGCCAGCAAAATAGCTTCAGTAGACAGGTCAGCCATGGTGTGGTTCAGGGAGTTGGGCAGGTGTGTTGCATGATGCACAGAGGTGTCGTGGAATTCTACATCTATGGCATTGTCCTGCTCATCGTTGTAACAGCGGATGATACCAACTGAATTCCATACCTAGGAGAAAGAACCAAAAAAACCCCATCAAATCAAGCACACTGGCTTAAATCAGCCTGCTCTGACTTTGTTGTCTGAAACAAGAGTGGGTAGGAGGCTGGAGGAAGACTGAAGACTTGTGTAATCAGGACTCGTGGTTCCTAAAATGGCTGAATTAGGCAGAAATTGGTTTCATCCTTGTGGCTTAGCCATCCCTCTCCTTGCAAAATTAAGTGTGAAGAATTTGCAGTTAGAAAGAAACAGTGGATGATTAACATGCAAGTCTTGACAGCACAAAAATACCCACAATTCTGACTAAAAAAAGAATTTTAAAACAGATCTGCTAGAGTTCAGTAACATGAGCACAAAGTGGATAGTTTGCTTTTGGACTCAGACTCAGAGGTCTTTCTTCTCCAGCCTAATTGGTTCTGTGATTCTGTATTTATTTCTAAAACAACTGAAATGTAAACCAAAACATTATGGAGTCTTTGCATTAACACAAAGCCCCTTTTCATTATTTAGCTTCACACTGTGAAGTATTAAAAAAAAAAAAAATCAAAAATCTGGGATAAGATTAGATTAAAACACAATAAGAACTGGGCATTATTCAATGAAAAGAAAGCACCTAAATCCATATAACCACATAGATTTACCATGAATCGATGCATGAGATGTGCAGGAGTGGAGCCAGACTGGAAGGGCCTTTGCTTGGGGGTTGGCATTGGCCCATCATAGAAATGCTGCTGTGTAGATGATGGTGGCAAAGCTGAAAAGCCACCAGTCTGATCATCACCATCTTCCTCCTTTTCAAGAAGGCTGGAGCTGGCTTTTATCAACCCAATATCTGTAAGTAAAAAAAAAAAAAATTACATTTTACACACAGTATTATGACAGAATTTAGGTGAAAAAACTTAAGACAGTCAAGATTTATCTGGAAAAATAAATCAGAGTATATCTGAGTGGAGGATGCTAAAGATCATCCCAATAAAAGCAATACAGGGAAATTAGTTCATTCTGTACCTAGTGAGTTATCATCCTCATCAATTATTGCCCTTCTTGGACGGCCTGAAGTCAGCATAAGGTCACCATCATCATCTTCATCAGCTGCAGGGTTTGGGGAGGACTGAGGTTCAACCATATCTCCATTTAAATAGTCGTCGTCGTCTCCATCAAAGAGATCGTTGTAGTCCTTGGCCACTGCACTGGCAACCTAAACCCAGACCAACAATCACCACAACACTCCTTCTGGACATGGAACTCAGGAAATAGATTAACACACAAGAGGGAACTTGCAGCACACAAAGCAGAATGTTCAATATAACCTACAACCTAAATAATGGGTGTTAATTTAAGAAATAATTGGCACTGAGCACCTTGTCGTTTGGCTTCTCCACAACGCCAATATTTTCCAGCAGCCCCAGATTTCCTTCAGTGTCTGTGTAAGCAACTTGCTTATATTTAGGGTGCCATGCCAGTCCACAAATTGAGTAATTTTTCTCATGCTTCATCCTAAAAAGAACACAAAAATAATGGGTTTTTACTAAGCTCCTCTGGGCAGAACCCCTGCCCCACCCCAAGAGTTACTGTAAAAAGCAGTAACATTTAGTAGCACAAGAAAGTCATGTTACACATAATAAAATAATTAACAGGACACCTTTAGAATAAATAGCTTCTACAAAAAAAACAGAGAAAGTCTTCCTTTTCTATGAATGAAATCAATTAAGCTTTAAAAAAAATCAAACAGAATCATATTCTTAAAACAAAAACTTCCTGATATATGTAGGAAGGACAAATTCCCCAGCAGTCCTATATTCCAGAACCATCTAGCTAAAAAAAGAACATTAGTAGTTTCTCTTGCACCAAACTGATGAGTTAATCCTCTATCTTTTCCACCCTTTATCCTCACAAAAAATAAACCCATTAATTATTTACATAATCTGTCTTTAATTCTTAACACAGGCATTGCAGTACCCAAAATACTCAGGCAGATAAATCATCTCTTTTCGTCTTCTCTACCTCATTTAGTAATAATCTTCTTAATTTTTTTTTTTCATTTTTTTTTGAAAGAGAGATGCTTTAACTAACCAAGAAAAAGTGCAATTCCCCAGTCTGTCTTTTTTTGCCTGCAGGTGAGGGTGGTTGACTGATTTACCTGTATTTCCCTCTCCCTTTGGAAAATACATCTTACTGCCAATGATCTTGGGCTTTGTGATGGGAGGAAATTTTTCTTTCCATCAAAACTATCCTTTAATCAGCTATTATATTAAAAAGTAATAAAAGATATTTGCACACAGAAAACTAGACTATGGAATTTGAACAAAATCCACACTGATGTCCCTTCCCTAAGCTGCCTGCCAGGTTAAACCACGACATCCTCTAAATATTATTATGATTTTTCAAGAGGCAGAGTTCTACCTTTGCACAAAAAAGGTTTTACAGAAAAGACAACAGAATTCTTTGTCAGGAAAAAAAAAAAAAAGATGTGCTTGGGGATTCATGGAACAACACCAAATACCTCTCTATGCACTCCTGGGTTTCCACATTCCACACCACTATGCTCCCATCCACACTTCCAGCTGCCAGGTACTGCCCACAAGGAGACCAGGCCACAACATTCAGGGGCTAAGGAAAAAAACAAAACAAATAGCAATAAAAAATTACCAGTGCACGCACAGCATTCCTCTTCTGGAGCTTAAAACAGGCAGATATTCTGGAATAAAAAAAATTCATAATAATCATCTTTACCAAGTCATATCCAGCCCCCACTACTGGGTTTAGGCAGTTTCCTTTCTTTAAAAATCATTATAAAGATGATTTATAAAGGTGTCTTTAAAAAAAAACACATTCTTTAAAGATAGCACACCTATTTTTGGTTTAGAATATCCATCTTCTGTCATTAAACCATGAGGTTGAACTAAACCCAATTCTAAACATGTATGCAGAAGTAGAGTGTATTTTGCAAGCTCAGCACTAAATGTAGCTTTATTTATTTTGAACTTAATACAGTTCCACAAATTAAAATACATTAAAATGTGTGTTCTGTATCTTAATAACACTAGGAGGGTGGTTCTCTTTAACCCAAAGATTTCCAAGTACACAATGAGCCCAAAACAAAGAGGATGGGACAGTTAGGGCTACTAAATTTCAGCTTAATAAAATATAAAGTGAAAAACTGATATCTCTGTTCTGTATAGAAATAATGCCCTTCACATTTTCCCTAAAAAGCTCAGTATTTAGAGCAACTTGTGAAAACAGATGTTCTTCAGCTGCAGTTGGTGACTCACCAGGAGACTTTAGAGATCCAGTGGGTTACTGTAAGTGAAGGAGGGGAAACCAGAGCCACATAAAGATGTTTGACATCAGTTAGTATTTCTGCCCTGATTTCCAACAGAAAGTAACAGGATCAGTAATTAAATAGAAAAGGTGAATAATCATTACCAAGAGAAGTGGGAAGATACTGTCCAGAAGATAAGTTCCAGCAGAATAACATTTAAATTACAGATTATTTAACAAGTACCTGGCTCATGTACCCACCAGTGTGATGGAGGCATCTGATAGATCCAATTGACTATCCCAGGTTTCTCTTCTGTATAGTTTAACAACTTTATCTACAGGAACTGCCAGCAACTGCTCAAAGGAAAAAATATGAGACAATTTAGAACAAATTACCTGTCAAAGAGAACATTCAAATAGCACAGCTCCTTCATTCAGAAGCCTCACAGATGTGACTGCCTCAGTATTTAGCAGCTCTCTAAAATCCTAGCAATGCCAACTGAGAGAGAAAGCTGAAGTAATTTAAATTACAAGGTTCTTTAATGCTTTCCACATGTAACAGAGCAAAACATGTCTGTTTTTACTTTAATCTTCATTTCCTTCTGGCAGAAAACTGCACCATAAGGTTAGAAGTTCTCATTTATCAAGCAGCTCACACACACACACACACACACATATAGTTTTCAATGCTCTGAGCTCAAGGATTACGTTATTCTTTCCCCTCCCTCCCTCCCCAAACTCCTTTTGATCAGGTTACAATTTCTCAGTAAATCTTATTTGAATAGCTGATTCCTGAAACAGCTCATGTCATCTTTCACAGAACTACATAAATGTTACTGGCTGTTTATTTCTTTAGGATTTATTTTTGTTAGGGTTCTAGCAATTTGCTTTGTAAGAGAAGCAAGAGGACTACTTATATTTCATATACATGCCTGTGTGAGGAATTGGGCTAAAAACTGGAAGCATTTGTTTTTATGGAAAATATTTTTACTGCAGGTGACATTTGCACTTCCACAGAAAATTCATATGTAACACTATCATAGCAGCCAGCTATTTTGAAGAATCATGGAATCATTTAGGTTGGAAAAGTCCTCTGAGATCAAGTCTAACCATTAACCTAACACTGCCATCTTCACCACTGACCCATGTCCCCAAGAGCCACATCCACATGGCTTTTAAATCCCTCCAGGGATGGAGACTCCACCACTGCCCTGGGCAGCTGTGCCAGTGCTGGACAGTCCTTCCCATAAAGAAATTTTTCCTAATATTCAATCTAAACCTCCCCTGGCACAACTTGAGGCTTGTCCTGACACTTGTTACTTGGGAGAAGAGCCCGACCCCCACCTGGCTCCAACCCCCTTCAACTTCTTTAAGTAAAAAGAAAGGGAACAACTTACTAAGGAAATATTTACAGAGCAAAATCACTGATAGGGCAAAGTTTACTTAAAGCAGAGAAAGCCTGAACTCCTTTGATGGTCTGTTGTGAGCAATTTGATTACTTCCCTCGTGTACAATGTTCCTTCCTTTCCAGCACAACGCGACTGTTTAACTCTGCTCTGGGCTGACAGCTGGACTAGAGCCAAACACAGTCTGGAGCTTAAACCAGGAACCATTCCCAGCTTTTTATTTTTCCCAAAAGGGAACTTCGCCCCAAATATTTTCCCTGCTCCCAGGAGGTGCAATTTGGGCTTGCCTGGATTGAATTCTGCTGTTGGGGTCAGAGAGAGAAGAAGGATTAAGATGTGATGAAACACTGTCACTTACCTTCCCAGTGCCAGGTTGCCAGCCAAGCCTGCAGATTGATTTAGCATTTATCACATCATTACACTTCTGCAGCAGCTGCCAGCTTGTTGTGCATGTCTGAAAACAAAATATTAAATAGAAAAAAAAAAGCTTTCAAGCTCAGCGAAAATTTACTGTATTGTACAAATGCTTAAAGTGTGTGAGAAAGCAAAAGGAAAAAAAACCCACATAATTTTTGGGACTGAAGTAATCTCTTTCATTCAAATGCAGTGGTACCTACTGCCTTAAAAATACTTTGTCAATGTAGCCCTGAAACTATTTTAATGACAATAAAACTACTTGTAACAGAAATAAAATCACAGAACATGTATTTTTAATCAAGTACAAAACAAACGAGCTCATCTATTTTTAGGTTATAGAGAAATGTGGCCAAAAAGCATCTGTCAAACCTCTATCAAGTGCAGCAAGGTGGCCTGAATGTGCCCACAGCAGTATAAAGATATATAAAACTATAAAGAATGAATGGCTGTAATCTCAAATCACAGCACAGATTCACACATCAAACTGCCACAATCCTAGAATACTCTCACTGTAATTTCCCCAAAAGGAGAATCTCAGTCTGGAACAGGAGATTTCACACCAGAATTATGCTTTTTTTCTTAAAAAAAGTAGCAATCCACAAGTGTGGAGGGGTATATTTTCAACTGTACTTACAGGAATAATTCCACAGGGATTCTTATTCCAGTCAACAGCATTTAGCAAAACTAATCCCATATCCATATGCAGAATTCTCTTATTAAAGCCTTCACCTGAAACTGTCTTTTCAAGTTCCTTAGAGTTCCAAGAGCAGAGGCTGAATCTGCCTATTACAATTAATAAATTGTTTTTTACTATAATAAAAATTCTTCCTTAATCCTGAAGGCAAGGAGCTGAAATTCCAAAATGAGGAATCTGATGTCAATTCCCATCTTTACACGGCCAGTGCTATTTTTGAATGTGCCAAGGACAAAATACCCAGTGTTGGCCAATTAGGAAAGATGAACAGAAGCCACCAGGGATTTCACAGACAGGAAGAACAATCCACAGCTACCCAGGCAACATTTCATAATCAGGCTTTGGAATTTCTCCCAGAAGTACATAAAAGTATACTGCAAAGTGTCGTTAGAATTCTTCCCCCAAAAGAAAATCCTGTTCCAGGAGGGTTATTTCAGTGCAGCTCTTCTCGCTGTCTGTGAAATCCTGGATTTTTTAAGAAACACTTAGCATGGAAAGGCAGGGCTTTTACCTGATCTTCAATCTTCCAGACTCTGACAGAGCCATCACAGCTCGCCGATGCCTGGGCAAGAGAATTTTGTAAACAAATTAATAATTAAAGGCACAGGGAAATTAATGCTACAAAATGGAAAAATCCCCAGAACCGATGCAGAATAGACATATGACACACAGGCAGTTTTAAGAAGAAAGCCTCCCTGTTTAAACCATTTTAGGACTTAAAACTTTCTAAATACTGTCATCTTGATAATTGTGCTCAACTCCAAGCTACTGTAATTGCAAACCCTTGTACTTCAAATGAGCTGCTTATTTGCAAAAGAGGCTCAAAACTAATATTGAATTTCTTTAGTGAGCCATCTTTTCTCCTCTAAAATCAGATCAGCTCTAGATTCCAAAAGAACAAGACACAGAACTGAGTTCTCCTGGGAGAACAAGTTGTGACACACTCCATCAGCAGCCAAAATTAAGTTGTCTCATATGCCCAGTCACTGCTTGGTTTTTGGTAAAAACTACCTTTTTAATTCTTTTTTTCCCCCTAGGAAAAATGAGATTCAAAGTAGAAAGCAAACAAGAAAGTCTTTTTTACCAGGTAAACATCCTTGGGGTCAAAAGACAGGCTTAAAACAGGAGCCTCGTGTCCTCTGAATGTTTTCTGCTTGCTGCTGTCAGTCACCTCCACAACTTTGATCATAAAGTCACTGTACACCACAATGACACAGACATAAAAACATTAACAATGACAAACTATGTGTTTATGGCAATAAAAACTGGGTACTAAATATCTTTTGGGGAAGTTACAGCTCTCAACACTGTATGACCTCATGGAAAATGAGAATCTTGAGGCTTACAACACTAGGAGTACAGTCAGACTATTTTTATCAGAAAATCATTTTAGTTCATGTCAAAGTTCATAAAACATGGTTGCTCTCTGAAGAATATTATGTACACACAGACCACATACCTGTTTAACATAATATTCTATATGACCTCATGAAAACCTCTGCTTAGATACCACTGATGACTTAACAAGAACTATCTGCTGAATGGGACCAATATTCATTAGCATAATTATTAGGTCACGTGGCTTTTAAAAACAGATAAAGCAAGGAGTTTATTTTGTGACATTTTAACAGGATTTTTAAGACCATTCACTGGAATTCTACAGCTTTATTCCCTGCTCCAAAATTATAGCAATTAAATCAAAATATCAATCCTAACTCCTCGGGCAAAGAGCTCCTGCAACAAACTTCCAGTACCACTCCCTCTCATACTTCATTGCAACACCCCCAAAGAGAAATTTCATTTAAGGACCTAATTTTCAAGAGTGAACCACTACTTTTAACTCTTTTCAAATACTTCATGTGAACTCTGGCAGCCACTTGGATGTTAAACTTGTATAAAACTGAAGTTTGCAGACTTCATGTTAAAAAATGGAGAAATCTGGGACAACCAGAAGCAATTCTTCTTAGTTGCACTCCTTCAGTTCATGGCTGTTCCCTTCTCCTTCAGTATGTCACAGAAGACCTCACTGAGGGGTGGCCTTACAATCTCATGAGCTATTTTTCCTAAAAATGTGAGAGCCTTGGCCAGGCTGCAGAAATCCTGGGGTTTTGTAAAAGTTTTAGAACCAGCAGAGAGTTTGCTGTCTGCCTTATCTCCCTAATCAAAGGGAGATCCTGGGGCAGAGCTGTTCCCTCAGAAACAAGCGCTGGCAAAGTGCCCAAACCCACGATCCCTGTCAGATTTGGAGATCAGGGTTGTTGCTGCCCACAGCTGCCCAGCCTCCCAGTTTTGGTGGAGCTGGTGTGTCTGTTCCACACCTGCCAGAGTTTGCAGTCCAGCATATTCATCCAAATTACTTTCTGGTTCAATCCACACTTAGAGGAGCCAGGGAGCAGACACAACGCTCTGCCATCTCCTGGAGGACAAATTCCAGAGGAGAGGCAAGCAGGCAGCCTGAGTTGGCCAAAGAGTTCACCACATCCAATTGAGAATCCCCTGAGCCTTAAACACATGGAACAAAAAAGCAATAAACCCCATTGCCTAGTGGCTATTTTGCCATCTCTGTTAAAGGACTACAGTGCATTATATAAAAGCCAACGTGCTGCCCTAAGAAAAGAACTAAACCGCACATTAAATTCCCCTCAGGCAAGTCTTTCATCTGTCATCTGTTATCAAATGGCAGATTGGTGATATTTATGCCACAGAATGACTCAAAGCTCTCACACAAATCAGAACCCATCTAACTTTTACACGTGTACATTCAGCTGCAGCACCGTGATCCTGAGCAGTCAGGACATTTATCCTCATCCTCAGCTCACAGCGACAAAAATCCTCGATGCTGCAACGAGATCCATGTGGGTGAACACTTACACCTCAGCCTCAGAGCTGAAAACACTCAAGCCTACTAAAGGAAAAAGAATTATTTCGCACCAGATTTCTATTTAAAATTATTTGGTGGATCAAGTATCTCTCGGGGCATTGTTTCCTAAACTCCTTTAAATTCCTTTCTTCCCCTCCGCTCATTTTCCAATAGTTTTAATCCATAAACCTCCGAGGGCTTTATGATCTGGTTGCTAAAAATCAGCATCTGAGGAAGCTGGCAGATTTTGGACAGCAGCAATGCTTTTCCTTGCACAGATCACCTGGATCCAGCAGCAATTTTGGTGCCAGCACTGCTGAAGGTGACGTGGTTGGCGTGCATGGTGAAACGAGTCAGGATTCCATCGGGGGCTCCCTCGGGAAACGTGTGGATCTGAACAGTGTTGTTCGAGACTGCTGTGATCAGTCTTCCATTCTGAAAACGAAATTCATCACAGAATTTTATCAAAAGCATGTTTATGGCCATGGAGCAAAAAAAAAAAAAAAAAAAAAAAATTAAAAAAAATTACTTTGATGCTCCAAATATTTGGGCAAAATAACTTTATTAGTTCCAAAAGGGTCTGACAGTAAGAGGAGTAGGGAAAATACTCTAACTTTGATTTCTTCCCTAAAAAGCACAGTAATTTAATACTTCATCAATTGAAAGTACTTTATCAAATCCTATTTAGATTCATATGCTGCAGCATCAGGAGAGGGCACCCTTGCACTGGAATTCTCAGTTAAATGCCACCAGGGAAAGATGAGAAGTTCATGAACTACAGCTCAGCTCTTTGCAGATATCAGAAGGCAGGTCTTTACTAAAAATGAACCCAGATTCAAAGAAACGCTACACAAAAGAAATAATTATCCCACACTTGGAAAATAATATCTCTTCTTCAAGTAGCAATATTATTCCTGTACACAGCAGTGAAATTTTGAAATATATATAAAGGAATGCCTTATTTCCTTTTTTTGTGTGCATGTTGAGGGGGGAGGCTGCATTGTGGTTGTTTGGGGTTCTTTTAAGCTGCCTAAAGTCGTAGCAAAAATGCTGAAGGTAAAGAAAGCAGCAGTCAGTAGTGAATAACCCAATTAAACAAGAGCTGAGATTTATTACCTAGATTACATCAACATCTCAGATCAGTCCCTCATGACATTTAATTAACGAGACTAACTTTTGAAATAAGATTTCCTGATGCTTAAGTCTCTCGCTGTTTAAAAATAAAAAATCCCTCAAAACTAAAAGCACTTTTTTTTTTTTTTTTTTCATTTTTCCCCACTAATATTAAACCCAGGATTTTTCCTCATCTATTCTTTAATAGTTTTAGCAATTTCTGGCTCTGCCACTGATTTGCTGAGAGAACCCATTCAAGTCAGCTCACTTGGTTTGTGAAAGGATAAATAATGAGATGAAAATCAACAGCAAATCACCCCAAAAATCAGAGATGAAAATAGATTATACAAGTATTGAGGAATAGATACATGACGTATGTTAAAAGAGATATAAGAAAGATGTTTATAAGAAGGAGGTTTCACTTAAGGCAGTAGTTCTGAATAAGGTTTCAAATGATAATTCTTAAAATGTAATATATATATATGTTAATATTTATTTATTTCCTCTTTCATACACCTTCCCAAAATCACAAGTGGTTGAAAAACAGTTTTAAAGATTCCCTTTATCACTGCCAAGTTAACTACACAGTATGTGAAGAACTGATGTAGGCTTCTGGAATTCTTCTCTTCTTCTAAAATTTCCACAAAGACAACATTTTAGACCTGCTACTATTAATGTAATATAACCATAATTGGACATGAAGGAAATACTGTGAGAATTCTCAAGCTAAATACATGAATGTGCATAGTAAAAATCATTATTTTCTATTACATAAATTCTCTTCTAACTTTGGGGATGGTGGGTCAGAGGCAACTTTGGGCCAAATGACAATTTTGAGAGTGAAATACCAACCAATTATAAAAAAAAGTGTTACCAAAACATTACCCAACACCTACCTTGTGAAAGCAATTTTCAACTAATACAGATTATAATTCCTTAAGCCTTAACACAGACCCACATAAAACAACCTCTTGGCTATTTTCCTAATACCTGATGATCACATCTCATGCTGGGAAACTTCCTGCAACTCACATTGTGAGAAAACACTGAAACAGCCTAAAAAGTTCACTGCATAATTGGCTTAATCTGCTGGGTTTGTTTCTCAAGAGGAGATCAAAGCCAGAAATCAGTATAACAACGTGAAGGAAAAGGAAGAAAAAAAAAAAACAACATTACAAGAGTTTAGTATAAGAAATAATTCCTCTACAACTGTGTATGGGGTACAATGAATTGTCAGAACTATTCTTGTTTAATGTTACCCACACAAGCAGCATCCCTGAGGTGGAAAATCCACAGCTGTGAGGAATTCTTTAAAAAACATACCTTTAGAGCACATGAGTAGGCTTTTTCTCCCACATTAATGGACTTGGGATCATCATCATCCAGGTTTTCCCAAATCCTAACATCTCCATCGCTGCCACAAGTTACAATGCAGCTGTGGGAAGACACAGGAGTTGTTACCACTGAGGAATGGAAACCACTGCAACTTTCAATCCCCAAATGGGAACTGTTACCAAAGTGTTAGTGTTTTTTTTTTTTTAACTGAAACAGATAAATATTACATGATACAGTTAATATCTACATTTATTATGTCTAAGTAACCCATTCAACATGGGAGGGAAACGTAACATCTGATAGAACAGAGCACCTTGAGTCTGACAACCACCCAGGCCTGGCACTCATCTGAACTGATCCTTAGATCAATCCATTTTTTTCCAGGACATAGAGTGGATTTTTCAAAGGATTTAGTTAGCACTGATCTACCTAAGGGCATTTAATTTCTTCTTAAGACTTTGAAAACTTACCTTACAGCTGACTACAAAGCTGAGGGAAAAAAAATAAAAGTGTTAATGTAACTGAAGCTGCAAGCTTAATGTGTAGGGCTGGGCCTCCTGAACCCTTAAAAAGTAATTAATACAGAATTAAAGTTTGCTGGAGTCAACTTCCACAGTTTTGGGGTAGAAAAAAATAACCTGAAATCACAGAGAAAATATCAGAAGTTTGCATGGGATTTTTAATTAAAGGCATCATGAATCTATAATCAAATCTTGCATTCTCTTTTTTTTTAATTCTCTTTGCAATCCTCAAAAACTCTAATTAAACAGCAAAATGTTACAGAGCCAGTGGTGAAGCTCTGATGCTGCTCCTTAGTTCTGTAAGGTCTGTACAGCAGACACCAGCAGCAGTGGTCCAGTGGGATTTGGGAGAGATGTTTGCATCCTTTCTCAAACATTTGGTTTTAGTGGCAATTGAGGCTTTTTGTGGTTTCAAGGGATTGTTACTAAACTAAATCTTAACAGTAGTCATCTAAGTTAATGAACTAAAGAAAGGAATAAAATAATATGGATTTAAACTGTACTCAATATATAAAACTTATCCCTTGAGTTAATTTCGAGAGGGCTTGGTTTTTTGGTTTGTCTTTTCATCAGTATAAAGGTAACAGTAAATACTTAGTTTATGTTTATACATTCAAGATCTAGCACAGGAATAAGAAGAAAAGATAACAAG
This sequence comes from Corapipo altera, assembly GCF_003945725.1. Taxonomy (NCBI): domain Eukaryota; kingdom Metazoa; phylum Chordata; class Aves; order Passeriformes; family Pipridae; genus Corapipo; species Corapipo altera. Next base: position 1,615,505 of record NW_020884946.1, on the reverse strand, counting down.
CCCAATGTTGGATTCCTTCAACTATATTTTTAATTTCTTAGTGCATACATAAACATATTTACTCCCACACTACACTGATTTCTGCTAGATTCAATGAAGTTACTCACACAGAATGTGCATATAGAATATTTATATACATATATATGATACACACTATAAATATATATGATAGATATGTGTGTATATGTATGCTTACATTTAAGTTATAAATGAATCACTTCTAAACTCAGAGCACCAAAATATGCCACATAGGCAGTTCTCAGCACAGGCAAAACACAAAGGATTTCTTGGACCACACCAGGCCATAAATCCATCTCAGCAGCAGTGCCTGGTATAGAATCTCATGGAACCACTAAGGTTGGAAAATCCCTCTAAGATCATGGAGTTCAACTGTTCCCCCAGCACTGCCAAGCCCACCACTAACCCATGTCCCCAAGTGCCACATCCACACGGCTTTTAAATCCCTCCAGGGATGGGGACTCCACCACTGCCCTGAGCAGCCCTTTCCAATGCCTGACCACCCTTTCAGTGACGAAATTCTTCCTAACCCCCAGCTCCTGGGAAAGCATTAGACAGGAACAAGCCCATCCCTCCCCCAGTCTCCAGGAACGGGGCTGTTACCTCCCGGTGTCATCGAAGCAGACCTCGGTGTGTCCCTCGCTGTGGCCGTACCGCATCGGCTTCCGAGCCGAGGGCATCTTCGCTCCCACCCGTGTGTCTGTGGAGAGGGGTGCGGGGGG
>NW_020884946.1:1581868-1614365 GCF_003945725.1 Corapipo altera | reverse complement strand
CGGGCCGGGGCGGCCCCGGCAGCGGGATGGCGGCGGCGGCTGAGGGCTGAGGGGCCGCGGCTGCACCGCCGGCACCCGGCTGGGGACACACCCGGGACACAGCGGCCGCCCCGGGGGACAACGTCGCGGCACGGCGAGGTGGGTGCGGGGAGCGGGGTCGGCGGGGCTGGGGGGCGGCAGAGGGGGGTGTGAGCGCCGGCACCGGGGGGATCGGGGTCTGAGCCCCTGTCGGGCACGGTACGGGGGGGATCGGGGTGTCCTGTCACCGGGGGGGGGTCGGGCCGGGGTCTGAGCCCCCTGTCAGTCACCGGAGGGGCTCGGGGGCTCCTGTCACCGAGGGGGTTCGGTCCAGGGTCGCCTGTCAGCGGGGGGGGTTCGGTCCGGGCTCTGCGCTCTGTCAGCGGGGGGGGTTCGGTCCGGGCTCTGCTGTCACCGGAGGAACTCGAGCCGGGCTCTGATCCCTGTCACCGGGGGGGGTTCGGCCCGGTGTCTGTGTCCCTGTCGGTCACCCGGCGGGCTGGGGGCTCCTGTCACCGCGGGGGTTCACTCGGGGGGCTCCTGTCACCGCGGGGGACTCGGCCCCGGGTCTGCGCTGTGTCACCGGCGGATCTCGGTCCCCGGCGGGCGTTTGGTTTTCGCCTGAAAAAAAAAAAAAAAAAACCCTTCCCGACGTATACCCCGACATTTATAGTGCATATATACGTTCCTTGTATATACATCCCTGTGCGTGTTTAATGGCAGCCCCTCCAGAAGCTCAGGAACGGCAGGAAAAGCCCAAATGTGGGGCAGTGCCCTTCGCCCCCCCCCACCCCCTCCCCGCCCTTCGGCAGGACCCCGATGGCAGCGGGGGCTGCGCTCACCCGGCTGCGGGGTCAAACCCCTTGGGAGATCGTTGTGGTCATTATGGAATTACTCTGGAATCGCGGCCATCCTGATGCGTGCGGCGAGGTGGAGTTGGCGGAGGTTGCAGTCAGGCAGGTAGAGATTGCGCTGCGAAAATCATCGCCAAGCTGGGTTTTTTTTGGTTTTTGTTTTTTTGTGGTTTTTGGTTGTTTTTTTTTTTTTGGCTGAAAAAATAGGAAAAAATCGTGGTGGATTTCTCGAAGGATTAAAAAACAAACAAACAAACAAACAAACAACAACCAAAAACGCTACAGCTCACGCTATACCTGAAATAAAGAGGAAAACAGCAGTTATCTGTTTTCCCTTTATGTAGCCCTAATGATCTGGCCCGGTTTATTCCTGATTCGAAGAAAAAATTGCTTCCAGGCAAACCCCTTTTATCTTCAATTTTGCTCTGCAGCGGGAGTTATTGGTGGTTGGGGTGAGCAGAGTGATTTATTTATATTGGAAATGTGGTTCTCTCTAACACTCACATTGTTGGTACTTTCATGAATGAGTAAGTGAGAGGATTACAAAGCAGGCACGCTTCTGTAAGAAAAAATAATATACATATATACATATGGCCAGATTTCATTATTAAACCTCGTGGAAGCTGTGTAGAGACACGTTTTCCATGGGTGTAACCTACATATTTCAGCAAATCGTGATTTCTGGCGAGGGTAATGTGTTCTAGAGAAATGATGATTCCGAGCTGAACCACTTATCAGATGAGTGGGAAGACCAAGCTATTCTTGCTGCAAGCCGCTGCCTGGGATGGAGACAAATGCGCGTCGAATGTGTTTATTTTCCTTAATTATTTTAATTTTCAGAGGCTCTGATACAAACTGCGCCTGAAGCATTTTACATTCAGTTCTAAGAAACAACTAAATTCCTCGTCTGGAGGTGCTGCCTGCTGGGATAACTCTTTGAGCGGCACGGGAAAACCAGGGGGAGGCTTTTCGGGAGGGTGGCAGGGTCCCATGACCGCCTGGCCAAGGGACTGCAGGCCCCGTGGCTTTGTCACGTCCCGGGTGACACGGCACGAAATGCAAAGTTGTACTTTAAATCCGGCTGGGAGCTCAGCCTGCTGCCGACTTGATTAATAGGTGTGAGCGGCTGCGAGCGAGCGGCGGGGCGGGAGCCGGGAATCGCTGCTCTCCTGCTCGGTTTCTGGGTGGAGCACGGAGCGTTGGTCATGGACCATAAAGCTTTGGCTGATTTAGTGCTCGAGAGGCTGCTGCGGTTTGCGAAGCGCTGCGAGCATCTCTCCTTCCACACGCGAGCAGAGCCCTCATTAAAGCAGGAGAGAGGAGCAGCCCTCACCTTTGGCACCTGCTGCTTCCAGGTCAGTTCCACCTCCTGGCTGGGAATAAAACAGCCCCAGTGTTGGGGTTAGCTGGGCATAGCCTCCCTCCCCCTGCACTTCTAGGGATAAATCAAGGGTGTTTCCAAGGAAGAAGTATTGTAGGTTACCATTGGCACCTTTAGAAAGTCCTTTGTTTGTGTGTGTGTGTGTGATTATTGCTTTAATTTGCTGGAAAGGCTTCTGGAGTCGAGTATTTTTGGACGGTGTCATAAAATAAAGTCAAAACTGAAGAAAAATTTGCTTTGTTGTTATCCTCAACAGGTTGGGAAGGTCAGGTTTTAAAATGTGGTCTCCTGTCCAAAAGCTAATCAGGCAAAATTAGCAAAAACAGCTTGTGACCAGTGTGATTTTGTTTTAAAATAACTTTCATGTAAGTTGAAAGAAAAAGTCCTCCAGCTTATTACAGCTTGCTCTCCTCTCTCAGGATTTTATCAGCTCTAGAATACCAATTTCTGTAACAATTCCAAAATTGATTTATTGTTCTTTGTGAGTCTTCTTTTGTTTCATTAGAGGCATATTACAGTGAGGCTTTGTGAGCTTGGACAGAAAACTTTCCCAGTACTTCCTTCACTAGAAGGGTTGTGCAGTGTGGGAGCACTGGGGAGGTGGTGGGACCTCCATCCTTGGGGGTTTTCAGCCATGCCAGGGCTTCCCTGAGCCCACACTGGCCCCTACTATCTGCTCCTTCATTATACCCGAAGGGAAGCAGCTTGATGAAGAGGACTTGGAGGCTTTGGGCCACAGGCAAGGATCCAGCAGCTCAGGACATAAGTATCTAGTTAAAGCAGTTCAGTATTTAAGTATTTATTGAATGAATAATAATTAAAAAAAGAGGGTCTGTCTACGCTTATGGTTTTGATTCTCCTATTGGAGTCACTGAGTATTTGCCACTGATTTAATTAGACATATGGTGAGGCTGTCTCTGCCTTATCACAGTTGTGGATTGCAGCCTACCCCTGGCGAGGAGGTAATATTGTTATTCCTCCAAATAGAGACTGGATATTGCTTTTAGTCTGGGCTTGAAGTCTTAGTGTTGAGGCATCAGCTCTTGAAAGGAAAAGCATCTTGTCTGCAGACAGGAGAAGGGAACCTGTGAAGGAGGGAGCCGGGCACATCACAAACCCACCAATAAAACCCACCCAGCTCTCTGCTTGTCCCCAGGGACTGTGGCTGTGACAGTGTTGGATAACCTTGGACCACAAGCGGGTCCTGTGGCCCGAAGTGAACTCTGCTCATCCCCGCTCGTTGCTTTATCTTGGCCGTTTCCTCAGGGGGAAGAGTTTCCAGCATAAGGGTTTTGTCAAATCCGTCGGCTTCAGAGATGCCTGAGGTGTCCCCGTGCAGGAGAAGGCTTTTGGAGGCAGGACACTAATAATATCCCCCAAAAGGAGCTCAGCACTGGTGTGTGTGAGCCCCTCCATTTAACCTTGCCCTGTAGGGAAAAGTACACTCCGTCTTCCCCCTCTTTTATCCTCGCCCTCCTCTCCTCAGCGGCGCTCCAGCCGTTAATGGATGTACATGGTATTTCCCTGGGATGCTGCAGTGAAAGGAAGAGCTGGTTTAGATGGATAGCCCGGAGTGGTAATAGAGCTCTGAATGCATCCCTGCCCTTTATGCCTTTCTCTTTCCAACATTCTTAGTTATTTTTGGTCCCCATTTTGTTGGTGGGGCTGCGAATCATGGATTTGGAAGGGTGTGAAGGTGTGATCCCTTCCTGTAATGCCAAACAGTGGGATTTGGGCACCTAAATACCCTGTGGCTGATGTTTTGGAAGGCAGCTCTCCTGCGAGCACACGGATGTTTGTAACACATTTGGGAAAAGAGGTTTTATCTCCTGAGTCAAGCTGACCACTGTTCCTTCACACGGTTCAAGCCTGGCTTTGGTAGGGTGACATCCCTTTTTTTTCTTCATTTATTCCCTGCTCTTTTCACGGCTCTGGTGTTCTGCCTGATTAGCAATTCCTGCTCTGACGTGGCAGAGCTGGCGCCTGGGTTCCAGCAGCCTCCAAACCCCAGGGAAGCAGCTCTGGCTAATGGTGCGTGGCTTTGCAGCATCACGTGCTGCTCCTCCAGCTTCACTTGCAGGGTTCAGGTGCCACTAATGGTTTGTGATAGAAAAAAGGTACAAAGGGGAAGGTGGCTTCACAGTTAACCACAACAGCAACCCAAAAATTCAGTGAAACACTGAGCTTCTTTCAGTTGGGAGGCTCAAGTTAGGAAATAATGGGCCTTTCCAACTTCTGGGTTTTGTTTGTTTTGCAGTTTTTAATTAAAAGCCCCTATTCTGCGTGTTCTTATCCCTTATATGGGTTGGATGAGCAGAATGAGATAATTGAAGGTTTCAAAAGCAATTACAAACTGTCATATCCTAATTTTTAAGTACTTGACTTTGGAACCTCAGTGATGTCTCTCTCTGCCCAATTAAAAATCCCATATATAGAGAGTTAATGTATTTTTACTACGGGATAAATCTAGAATAACTTTTTTTCTTCAGTTACTTCAGATACCAGGGTCAATGAGATTGCTTTTTCTCCTCTTTTTTTTAATTGTGGAGAAAATTCAGTGCTCCACTCCAGTTGTTTCTGGATGAAAAATATCAATGTTGCAAAAGCAATGAATGAACCCTGGTCTAAATAAAGATGTTTTGAGTCTCAGTTATAAATATTGCCTTCCTTCTCTCTTCATTGTGTCTTGCAATGCTTTCGGTGAAAAGCGATTTGCAAAATCCTGAGAGAAGAAAAATGAATCTTTAGTTTAATCTTTGATTTATAATTACCAGAATATGGACCCTGTTCTATGATTCCACTTGGTACCAGCAAGGAACTATTCATCTACATTGCTCTGATCCCATTTTTTTCCCAATACATTTGCAGTATTTAACCTGTCTTACCCTCGCTCTCCGTTTCTGCATCTCCTTCCCTTCGCCTCCCTTTTCCTTTCCCCCACTCAGCTCTCGGGTTCGTGGGCTTTAAATAAGGAATGCAATGTCAAAAATTCCTGGGTGAAAGTTCCATCTGGGCTGCATTTGGCCCGCAGATTGCCTGGGAGCCTTTTGGCACGGCTGTCTTGTTCTCTTACTGAAAGCAGAGGCTCGAACTCAGCCCCGGGGGACCACAGAGAGGTTGTGTCATGCTGGCTAATCCTGATGATGAGAATGGATTGAATGGAGAGAGGAAGTGGATGCCCTTTTCTTTTCCTGCTTAGTATTTACCGTGTCAATTAGTTGTTAAAAAAAACAAAGCAAAACAAAACAAAACCCGAACCCAAAACGACACAACAGAAAACCCACAGCCAAAAAACCCCAGTGGAACAGAGGAGCTGTGCTTGGTTTTGGTGCAAAAGCATCACAGAATTGTAGAATATCATGGTAGATGATGGGAAATATTTCTACATCCTACCACGCCTGAGGGGGGTATAGCATCCATACCATATTGCTATCTGTGTACCTTGAAAAAATCCTGCTCTGTTTTCGACTGAGTAATCAAAAGAGGATTTTTTTTAAATCTATTTTTCAAGGTGCAGCGTTCAAAAGGAAACCTCTCATCTGTTTGAGAATTCAATACACCTCTGGAAACAAAAGAAAATGAAATCAGCGAGCGTAGGTCTCAGAGAAACACTGATTTTAATAATGTAAACTTCCTTCTCTAATGAGTAATAAGCAGTTCCATCTTTCACGGCCTTTTAAAATTGCTTTTAGTAAGGGACTGGATTGTTTTAATCCTTTTCAGTATGTAAAGCCCCAGATATTTCAATCCCTTGGGGATTCAGTATTTCCTAGCTCCGTTTGAAAAGGCAGAGGAAAACAGCTTTCAAAAACTGACGGAATCTGTGACTGATAAAATTTAATTTTTTAATTTTTTTTTTTTCCATCCAGAAAGTGACCCAAAAGTGTCAGTTAAGAAGCAGATCTCTGGCATCCCACCCTGTGGATTAGTAGCAAACAGGCATATCATCTAGGTACAGTAGCTCTTTGTACTCTGACCTAGTTGTTTCTGTTCTGGTTTGTTCCTTCTTGAAAGGTTTTTTGGAAGAGATGCAGAATGTGCTCCATAAACAGCTAAAGCAGTATCACCTGCCACAGGAAGGGTTTCCTTTAGGAATTGACCCTGGCACAACGTGGTTGCCAACACCTAAAAGGCATAGTCAGAATGGATTCCCCAAAACCACATAAGATGGTTTGTTCTGGAGGATGATTTTCCCAAGGAAGGGTTAATTGAGCTTTTTCTGGGATCAGGCTGGTATGTTTGGGGCGTGCTTGTGAATTCACCTCGACGACATGATTTTTACATGGCCAGATTGTGGCTGTTGTCCTGTATCCAGCAGTGATGTTGGATTGCCTGTGCATAACTGAGCTGTGCTTTCTTCTTCCCTTAGGTATTTCCAGAAAGTGCCTCGAGGAAGCCTCCTTATGTAGAGAAACCCTACAAGAAGCACACTGCGCTTCCTGGCAACTTGTGAAGCAAAGCTGTCACAATGGCAGAAAACAAGGACAGCAGCGCTAAAAACGCAGATGTGAGGCCCAAAAGCAGCCGGAGCAGGAGCGCCGACAGGAAGGATGGGTATGTCTGGAGTGGGAAGAAGCTTTCCTGGTCCAAAAAGAGCGAGCATTGTCCTGATGCCGAAACAGCAAGTGCTGGGGGAAGAGCAGGGACTAATTTAAGGAGCCAAGAGAGGAAATACAGCTGCTCGTCCATCGAGCTGGATCTCGACCGGTCCTGCGGCCACAGGTTTTTGGGCCGATCTCTCAAGCAGAAGCTCCAAGATGCTGTGGGCCAGTGCTTTCCCATAAAGAACTGCAGCAGCCGGCACGCCTCGGGACTGCCATCCAAAAGGAAAATCCATATCAGTGAGCTGATGCTGGATAAGTGTCCTTTCCCCCCGCGCTCGGAGCTGGCGTTCCGGTGGCACTTGATCAAAAGGCACACGGCCCCTATAAGTCCGAAAGCGGAAGACTGGATAATTGCTGATTTATCCCAGCACGAGGAAAGGGAGGATCAGCGGGGAGACGATGAGGTTGCCAACGGGGGGATGGACTCTCCCTCCCCGTCCTGCGACTTCACCGACAACGGCTCCTCCCGGGGTGAGGCCACAGGTAAGGTGACAAGGGGCAGTAGGGATGAGAGCGACATGGACTCTGATGACGAAGTTATAACTCTGTGCACAAGTTCTAGAAAAAGAAACAAGCCCAAGTGGGAGACGGATGATGAGCTGCTGCGGATGGAGACGCCCCCGAAATACCACACGCAGATTGATTATGTCCACTGCCTCGTCCCAGACCTCCTCCAGATCAATAACAATCCCTGCTACTGGGGAGTCATGGATAAATACGCAGCTGAGGCGCTGCTGGAAGGAAAGCCAGAGGGGACATTTTTGCTACGAGATTCTGCCCAGGAAGACTATTTGTTTTCCGTGAGCTTCAGGCGCTACAGTCGCTCCCTCCACGCGCGGATTGAGCAGTGGAACCACAACTTCAGCTTTGATGCCCACGACCCTTGTGTCTTCCACTCTCCTGACATCACGGGACTCCTGGAACACTACAAAGATCCAAGTTCCTGTATGTTCTTTGAACCGCTTTTGTCCACTCCCCTGAACAGGACTTTCCCTTTCTCCCTTCAGCACATATGCAGAACGGTCATTTGCAACTGCACAACTTACGATGGGATCGATGCACTTCCCATTCCTCCCTCGGTGAAGCTGTATCTGAAGGAATATCACTATAAGTCAAAAGTTAGAGTGCTCAGGATTGATGTGCCAGAGCAGCAAAGCTAGAAAATATTTTTGTGAAAGAAGTTGTCTCCGAAAGAAATTGTCTCTGAACAGGCAACAGTATGTTCAGTCTTTTTTTCCTTCTAGGTTTGTTTTTTGTTGTTTTTTTTTTAATAGCAACTTGATTATATTTTTCTTTTTCTGCAGATTATTTACCACCCAAACTAGTCTCTGTCTAAGGCTCTTTTATCCCAATGTACTTTGAGTCTTCCCAGCTCTCTTTTTTTAGAAATTATATTCATTGTGGGCTTTTGGTACTGTTCCCAGACTAGAGTTTTATGGAATTCCAGGTGGACTTTCTGGTATTTCTATAGATGGATAGTCGTTAGATCTGAAAACCCCTAAAAATCAGTTTTGAACTCGATCTGTCTTTTCTATTGTAGTTGACATGTGTTGCTGACATGTTTGAAATAATGCACTGTTAACTAAAGATTGACTCATCTGTATTTTCTGCATTTCTTTTAAAATGAGTGCCCTAACCTCCGTGTGTGTGTATGTGTCTGTCCGTACCCAGCACAGTAAATTCATCAGTCTATTTCTAACATTACTATTCCGAGCAAAATGAAGTTGGAAAGAGGATATGATCTTTCTATAAATACATCAGGGGACTAAATACCAGGGAGAGGAAAAACAATTCAAGTTAAGGACAACACTCAGTGCAGGAACAAACGTGTACAAACTGGTCCTGGAAAGATTTTGGATGGAAAAAGAGGAAGGCTCCTCGTTGTCAGAGCTGCGGGGTGCTGGAACAGCTTTTCATTTTGTATAATAGCAGTAAAAAGCAAACTGCTCGTAAACTGGGATTTGATCAGTGTCTGGAAGGGATAATGATGTAGTTATTTATGATAGATGGGGCTTGGACTTGGAAACTCTGTTTCTGTGTTACTATTTCATTGTATGAAGTACCCAGTTTTCACTAGAGGAGCTGCCGCTGGTGAAATGATAAAACACGGGGTGGGAGGGTGAGAAGGAAGATATTTCCTTAAAAATCTGTATATTAAACTATCTCATCCTGCATGGGTGAGCCCGAGGTGATGATGAGTAACCCTCCTACTTGGTTAGTGGGGGGGTTGCTTTTTTTAATAAGTATAGTTAGTTAGGAAAGAAAAAAAAAAAAGTCTGCAGGTTTTTCTTGCAATGTGAAGCGTTCGGTCGGGTGGCTTCCTGCCAAATTCCATGTACGGGAAAACCATGCATGGATAATGCTCCTGAAAGCATTACTTACATTACATGGATAGGCAGATCTGCTGCTGAATTGTTGGTGGAATCCCACTGAGGCTCAGTGGATCCGGGTTCAGGCAGGAAACTCCACGGCTCTCCAGGCTGGCCTGGGGGTGCAGCTCCAGGAGGTGCAGCAGGGACCTGCAGTTCTGTTCCCTTCGCCTGGATGTGCTTCATCTCCTCCCCCAAAACTGGGCCCTGAACTCCCCTGCCAAGAGTATGTGGGATGATGTAATTGTAGCTACAACAACCACACTGTTTCCTCTCCTTTGATCAAGGGGAGTGTTTGTGTCCTCTCAAAATGCTTCTGAAACTGAGCCCCGAGCCTGCAGAATTACAAATGTGTTATCAAAACATCACAATGACCTGTGCCTGAGGTTACCACAGAATGGTTGGCGTTGGAAGGGAGCTCTGGAGATCCTCCAGTCAAATCCACCTGCTCAAGCAGGCTCACCTAGAGCAGGATGCACAGGATCACATCCAGTGGGTTTTGAGTATCTCCAGAGAAGGAGACCCCACAGCCTCTCTGAGCCTGTTCCAGGGCTCAGTCGCCCTCACGGTAGATAAGTTTTTCCTCATATTCACGTGGAACTTCCTGTATTTCAGTTTGTGCCCATTGCTCCTTGTCCTGTCTCAGGGCACTGCTGGAAAGAGTCTGTTCCCATCCTCTTGACAGGTATTTAATTGTATGGATTAATAGGTTCCCCTCTCTGTTGTCTCTTCTCCAGAGCTGAGGCCCAGCTCCCTCAGCCTTTCCTCGTCAGAGAGGTGCTCCAGTCCCTTCATCATCTTCACAGCCCTCCTCCACTGGACCTACTCCGGTAATTCCTTGTCTTTCCTGCACTAGGCAGCACAGAACTGGACGCAACACTCCAGATGAGCCCACAGCAGGGTGGAGGAGAGGGGCAGGATCACCTCCCTCAACCTGCTGGGCACATTCTTCTCCACACAGCCCAGAATACCAGTGGTTTTCTTGGCCCCCAGGGCACGCTGCTGGGCTCATGGTGAACTTGTCCACCAGAACCCCCAGGTCCTTCTCCAGCAGGTCAGTCCCAGCCTAGACTGGTGCAGGGGGTTATTCCTCCCCAGGTGCAGGACCCTGGTTGAACTTCCTTAGGTTCCTCTCTGCCCGTCCCTCCAGCCTGTCCAGGTCTGGTTGAATGTCAGCACAACCTGTTGGTGTGTCAGCCACTCCTCCTAATTTTGTACCATCACCAAACCTGCTGAGGGTACACTCTGTCCATTCACCCAGGTAATTGATGAGTAAGTCCAACAAAAATGGACTGATCCATCCAAAAATCACTGACCCTTTGGGACTGTGTTTGGGCAAGGAGTGGTAGAGCACAGAGTTTCTCTCTGAGACTGTAGACTAAGCCTAAGCAATACTTCTGCTTGAATCTTTTAATTTCACCTTATACAGAATCCTACAGATTTGTGGACATCAAATCCCTCCTGCAATCTGGCTGCTCAGGAGTTACCAAGGAAGCTTTGCCATGCAACTCCACTGAGGACCTGCCACCCTGCCCTCACCCCCACCTGAGCAGATAAAACCCTCTCCACTGAGCTGCTGCCACTGTGATGATGCAAACAGATTTCCAGGGACATCTGCCTAGAGACCAGCCCGTTGGTTTTCACTGGGTTTTAAATAGGTTCTGAACCGAAGTCTCCGGGGAGAAAATGCTAACACATCAATCCATGGCATTGCACATGGATGAACACACTACAGGACAAACTCTCAGCTGCTGTGAATCAGTGTGGCTTCATGGATACACTTATAATGGCTTACACCAGCTGAGATTCTCCCTCCTCCCTATGCAAATGGGACTGCGTGGCTGATGTCAGAAAAAATGCCCTTTTTTTCTGTGGTATTTTCCTTGTGCTCCTTCCATTCCTTGCCTTTTGCACAAAGTGTATTTTACCGAGGGCAGCTTTATACTAATAAGTTTATTTTTCACCTTATTACTGCTAATTTCTAAATACAGCACAGGGTTCATCGCTGCTCTGCTCTTTCCCACTGTCGTGGTGGGATGGTGGGCTGTGGCTTGGGTGGTTACAGTACGAAGAAACCATATCTGGTACAAGATCTGTAGTGATATCAGAGATATTTGCAGTCTGCTTGGTTAAAATTCTCTTTCAGAAAACTCTTAATTAGGGCAAAAAGCTCATAATTTTAGCTGGAGATTAGCAGTATTTTTATGGCAAGACCACAAAAGACAGATTTGGACCAAAAGTTGTACTTCAGAAGTTAGCCAAGGCCACCATCATTTTCACATTCAGCAAAGGTTTTGTCCCCTCAGAATGAAAGGCCATGAGAGAACCTTTTTTGGGGTATCATTCCCCAAAGCACTGCGTTTCAGTGTCATTCTGGATGCAGCCTACATTGTTTTGACATGAGTTGTTGCATCACTTACCCCAAAAAACATCTTGAGCACTCCAAATTTAGGAGACCTATATAATACAGCAGTGGGGGGAAGAAGGTTCAGTGCATAAAAATAGTGCCTTTGGACTGTGGGGCAGTTAATTGCATTTTTTTAGAGAAATACATAGAAGGTATTGATAAATGAGATTTTGTGGAAGCTCATCCTGTTTTTTCCTGTTTTATTTGTCCACCTGTGTGACACTGGTCCCTAATGACATTGAGTTGTGTATACATGTGCAGTCTGTGAAAGATCCATGGCATGAACTACACATGTTTTAGAAAGGATAAGAACTCAAAAGGTCTATTGTGTACCTTTTTCTCTCTTTCTTCTCTCTCTTTTTTTTTTTTTTTTTACAATATGCCAAAAAATGTCATCCTAAAGTTTTCCTGCTGTTATTAACAGCCTTATCAGTGCTGCTCATTCCAGTACCACTGTAGGACACCTTGATCCAAAGATAACGAAGACTTGAAGTTCAGTGTTGAAGCTCTCTGAAAAATTAGCCTCAAAAACAGGGTAAGAATTTCCTATTTCTAGAATCACAGAATCCCACAGAATGGTTTGAAGGCACCTACCAGATCATCCAGTTCCAACCCCCTGCCATGGGCAGGGACACCTTCCACTATCCCAGGTTGCTCCAAGCCCCATCCAGCCTGATCTTGAACACTTCCAGGGATGAGGAGTCCACAACCTCTCTTCTAAGCCCAAATTCTGCCAAGACAGAAATCCCAGATTCTTCAGGATGAAAATTAAACGTGGAACAAGGAAAGGTGCAGGGATGTGCCAAAAAAACACAAGCTCAACACAACCCCCCTGTTTTGGGGCACCCAGACCCCTTTGCATCAGGAATTGTGTCTGCATGATGTGTTTGGTACTGTTTTGAGGGCTGTCCCATGGCAGGGCAGTACAAACAGAGCATATTGAACTGGTGTGAACAGCTTCTGGTAAGGGAAAAGATCCGATTCTGGTAAATTATTTTGATGTAAGGGGGGAAAAAAACAGGTCAGGCTCTTGATGCACGCTGGCCAAACTGCATATACAAGCTATTTTTACAGGATGGTTTAAAAAAAAAAAAAATTAAACACTCTTTCCATTAATTGTGTCCTCTGGAGTTTGCTTTTGCCTGGAGTGACTTTTTGCAGCTCTATAACAATGTCAGTCGTTGGCCCAGGGCCCGTCGATACAGAGCGACTTCAGCTCCAGCAGCGTCATTGATGGGCTTGGGGTAGTTTGTGTCTCTGATAATTGGGAATACACATTTCTTCTCGATTTTTCAATTCTCAGTGCTTGTCTTGATGAAATCCAGGGCGTATTTGGAGCGGGATATGTGTATCTATAGCAGCACGTCCAACTTTAAAAAAAAAAACTAAACAAACAACAAATTATCATGATTTAAATGCTTTCCTTTTAAAGATGCTGGTGTGCTTCCAATGTAAAGAAATCCTTGCATGATGCAGCCATACAGGGCCTTACTGTAAAATTGACATGCTCTTAAATAATTAAAAAGGGGGATACTTTAATTTTGAAAAAGGATGCTGGAGGAAGGAGGTTAAAGGAAGCTTTTAGTCAGATCCAAGGTTAGATTTATTGATCTAGTGATCAATCCTTTTCTCTTTCCTGAATTTAAAGCTAATGGGAGACTGTGGTCAGAGATGAGTGGCTTTTAGTTAAGGTTTTTGACTCTTATAAATAATACAGCAAATGTCCTAGTAAGTAATAAGAAATAAGATACTCACTCATTCTTTTTAAATAGAACAAACGTGGCAAACAAGACTCAGCTGTAATTTTTGAAGTCATTTATTAGACAAATTGCTCTTCTCTACTTCTTTTACAAGAGAGACATAAACCATTATATTATTTATTCATGAATCACAGCCATTAAGATGATAAATCAAATTATCAGCTTCCTGTCTCTCTTCAGTTTTAATCATTTTTTATAGTTCATGCACTATAAAGACAGCTTCCTTCCTATGAAACAAGAGACCTTCAGAGACCTTTTTATTGTAAACGTACATTTCCTTCCCATTTTTAAGTATATCCCAGTGATTTTCGCTGTCAATTTTATCTGCAATAAAAATCCAATAAGGAACTTGTTCATTGATTCAATATAGCAAAGTTAGCTATGAAGTAAGTGATTTTGGTTAACCTCTGAAATAACGGAGCACAGGAAAGCTCAGTTAAAGGGGTTTTTTTTCTCTGCCACCCCTAAATGTGCCTGGTGGTATCATATATTTAGTGGAGAGAAATATTTAATGGAGAGAAATATTTAATAGAGAGAAATATTTAATAGAGAGAAATCTTGACACAAGCTCACACACTGATAGCAGGACCCTTTGCAAAGGGTTGAATGTGATCTCTGCATCAATACCACTTTTTAAATGCACTTAAGCTTATTTATTCTGCTCTGTTCAAATGACCAGTGTGTCTTTCCCCCTTCCCATCAAGTGGGAGAGCTAAGGCTGCTCTGTGTGAGCTGAGATGGTTTCACACATCCTTTCTTGTTTTCTGCTGGTGTCTGTCTGGTTCAGCATCTCAAAGAGCCTCACGTGACGTGGTGTGGGTGGAGGAGTTGTCCGTTCAGAAGGAAATGCACATTGATTTCCATTCCCAACAGCAGCAGCCGACTGGTTTTAAACTTGATCATCCTTGTTAAAGGATATTCCTTGCCCAGGGAGCACTGATGAGGTCAGAGTTACACCGAGGGTGGAAGAGGAGCCCCTGCATCACTACAAATACTCATCTGTGCTACAGTGTAAAAATCAATACTTGTTTACTCAGCTCTATGAATAATAGAGTTTTGAAGGTAAATATATAATTTATGCATGTGAAATCTATAGCGTGAGGTGCAGTAACTTCCCTCTTCCCTACATCCCTTTTAAAAATCCCCTGGGTGTCTGGGTGATGTGTTATCTGGCCAAAACACATCCTCAGCCCAGCCTCCCCCCAGGCAGGTCGTTGCAAACCTGTTCCTTCAGGGATCCTCCAGGGTTAGGAATGACTGACAAGTGCCCCACGGATATCCTCGTGTGGGTACTCCAGTTATTTTATTGCTGGGGAGAATCCCTTGAAAGGCATGGATCTGGGAGCAGTGTCAGGGATGCCTGGATCAAGCACAGCTCCTGTGTTTGTCACAGCTTGATCAGAGGGATGGAACATCTCTCCTATGAGGAAAGGCTGAGAGAACTGGGATTGTTCAGCCAGGAAAAGAGAAGGTTCCGGGGTGACCTAATTGTGGCCTTCCAGTACCCGAAGGGAGATGACAAGAAAGATGGAGAGGGACTTTTCACAAGATCATGGAATGACAGGACAAAGGGCAATAGATTCAAATTAAAAGAGAGTAGGTTTAGATTAGACATTAGGAAGAAATTCTTCACTGTGAGGGTGGTGAGGCCCTGGCACAGGTTGCCAAGAGAAGCTGTGGCTACCCGGTCCCTGGAAGAGTTCCAGGCCAGGCTGGATGGGGCTTGGAGCAACCTGGTCTATTGGAAGGTGTCCCTGCCCATGGCAGGAGGTTGGAAGTGGATGACTTCTAAGGTCCCTTCTAATCCCAAACCATTCTATGATGAATATAGACACAACATAATTAAAGGTCAGAGCAGGCTTATCACCCTGTAAGGATGTCTGGCCTGTGTAGAGGACCAAAGTCAAGGTCCCTCTGCTAAAGCTGGTCCTTGGGAATACAGATCCCTCTTCCCTCTACCACTGCAGAGACATGAGGCTGATGGCCTTGCAGGGCAGCTGCCACACAGGCAGCACATCTCCACACTCCCACACTCCACAGGAGTGACACTGTTTTGCAAAGAGCATCCCCTGTAAAATCCAAACCTCCTTGTCTCTCTGTTATTCCTGTGGGTCTTGTGTATCAAAATGATGCAGCAGGAAAAACAGCAGCCAGTGTTACATACTGTAATCCAACAGCACAAAGGCAATTCCGGGAATGCCAATTTGAGCTTTGAGGTAGGAGGCCCTTTGGCTATCTGGGAGCTCTTCCATCTTATTTTTAAAAAAAATCTTAATTATTTCTAAAGTCTCATACTCAGCCACCAGCTCAGAGCATCTCTGAGTTTGTCTCAGCTGAACAGGTTCATTGCCAGAGCTTTTATTTTTAATGTGCATCAGCTGAACTAGACCACAGTCCATGGCTTGTGCTAATTTGGGATTTTTTGTTTAAGGAAAAGGCTGGGTTTGTCCTTCGTAGCAGTTCCATGATTGTATTTCTAGGTCAAGTCTTTATATGTAGCCACACGAAGTTTCAAATTGGACAAAACACCTCGTCAGGGTCTTGATGCTTGATGCTGTTATGATTAGAAAGTTGTCTGATCAAATTTTGTTTCCAATTAAAAAAAATTGGATTAGCTTTCAGACTGAGACCTTCGCTGTTATTTTTAGTCTACAACTAATGAACCCCTGAAAATAGAGTGTATAATGAAAATACAGTGATTGGTTCTGCTGGGATGGTTGGGAAAATACATTAGCAGATCAGAAAGGGTAATAAATCTTCCGTCACAACCTTCCTCATTAAACTAGATAATTTGAAATTGCCTCTAGTGTATTAAACAGTTCATTATTTTGAGGGGAGCAACACACAAGACAAAAGAGTTGTGTTCTTTTAATTGATATCCAAAACCTAGAAAAGAAAAAAAAAAACCAAGCAAATTTAGTCAAGAAAAATCAATCTGAGCACTGTCTGTGTTGTTTGGTGCCATTCAAAACTTCTTGTGCTCTGACTTAAGGAAAGCAGGAAAGGTCTCTAGAAATTCTGGGGGAGAGAGGGCGGGGGGAAAAGAGTAGCTCTGCTAAAAGTGACATTTGCACAGTTGTAAAATTAGATAAATTCAGGGGGTTGGATATTTTTGGATGGTTTCAGCATATTAGAAATGAACAGCCACCCAACCTTAATTTCTTTACTTCATCAGCACTGTGGTGTTATTCCAGGGGCCTCTAATGCTTCAAACAGACAAAGGGTGCTCCCATTTTTCCTCATTCTTCAGGACATCTTTGACCTGGCAAGCTGGGAGCCGAGGGCAAGCTGAAGGCTGTCCATGTCCATCTCTTTCCAGCAGAACCACTGGCATCAGACTAGAGATCCCATTGCCACCGAGGTACCGCAGATTTGGCCACGGGAACATCCTGTCATTTTTATACACTCCAAGCCAAATTATATCTCAGAGTGATGTTGCTGGCTCTGGTATCCTTGTACACCAGGAATCTTGGTCCCGTGCCCAAGGAGAGGGCAGATGTGAAGGGGAAATAGAATATTTTATTAGGGAAGATATAAAGAGGGCACTGAGTGGGAGGGTGTGAGTTTGAGCACCCAGCTGGATGAGGCACTTTGTTGACTCACTGAGAACACACACATTTATTAAGGTAAGATAAAAAAAAAATTCCCTATTGGAGCAAAAGCCTCTTCCCAAGTCTACCTCTCCTCCTAATAAGTCCAAAAAAAAAAATCAGCTCTCCCCCCATTCCCTACCAGCCTTCCTCATACATGAGTAATGCCCGGTTTCTGCTGGATATTCCCTCCTGACAGGATCTTCTGCTACCACAGGTATGATCTGTTGGTACAAATTACCTGAGTGGGCGGCAGATTCGTGGCTAGACAAAAGGCTACCCGAGGAATAAAAGGATCCTTTCTTTCACAGGAGCTGGGAGGATGCACAGAATGCTTTGATATTGTGCTTCATACAATAGCAAAAGCATAAGGAAATAATCCCTTGGCTTATCTGATGTGCTCCTTTTATTGTGATTCCAGACAGGCAGGATTATTGAGGGGGGAAAGAAGGAGGAGGAAGGAGAAGATTGAAAGGGAAGGAAAAGGGAGGCAGGGAAACTGAGGAACCGGAGTCACCTCTTTCCAAGGGCTTCCCAAACTATGGTTGTGTCCCTGCTTTGTAATCTCCTGTCCTAATTATTTTGACACCCACACACTGTCATCAAAGAGCACTCCTGAAAGCAGACTTTGGAACCCTGTTTGCCAAATATTTGGCCACGCTAGGGTAGAAATTATTCCAGATAAATTCATTCAACACTTTATGAGCTAAAAATGGCACGTTTGTTGCCACACAAACAACACACGGCTTTAGCACCCGAAATTTAATACTGTAACAGCTGAAATCACAAGTGGGACTTATCCACCTAAACCTGAAATGCTCAGGGGGAGGGAGTAAAGCAAATCCAAAAAGTGTACACCTCCCTCCATCTCCTGATGGCTGCAGCTCTGTCACGAGCATCCAAAATTCCCTCTGTCACTGCCCCTTTCACCTTCAGTTTTATCATATTTGTACTCCAATACGAGACTTTTGCTCATCTAGTTTTATAGAAAAGCAGAACACATTCATGGCCGTGCCAGGTTGGGTCAAAAGTCCATCAGTGGCCACAAGTGAAGGCTCAAGGAAGAGGAACTCAGGCAGTGGCCAGCCCAGTCTGGCAATGTGTGCTTTACTCATCTCTAAATCAAAATAAGCATTACTGTATGAAGGTATTTTGCATAAAACACAAAAAGTTTGTGTTGTGTTGTATTGGACAAGGCTCTCAGGCACATGGTGGGATTGTTGGGGTGTCCTGTGCAGGGCCAGGAGTTGGACTTGATGATCCTCGTGGGTCCCTTCTAACTCAGGATATTCCGTGATTTCATGATTCTGGATTTACAGGCTAAATGTGTCTCAGTTTCTGTCATTAGGGAGAGTCATTGCAAACAACTGACTGCAAATCGGTGAATGAACCGAGAGTGGATCTCCACCTCCACGAAAGTGCACTTGATTCATTTGCTAATTACAGCTCATTTTTAGTTAAGAAAATACGTTTTAGCAGGCATGTAATCTATATGTTGTCTAAAAGAAAAGTAATTTCTAGCAGTAGCAGAGTCAACCTTAGTGCAGGCTGCGAAATCTTTGAGGGAAAGTCCACTCATTTTTCCCTCCGGTTCAGCATAATCGTTTTGCTGGGGTCTGATCCTGCAATCCTTGCTCCTACCTGCTTGTACTTCAGGAACAATGTGTGCGATTAGGAGCTAATCAGAAGTTTAAAGAGCATTGCACTGGTTGTTTTTACCTCCTGTTACTTCATTAAACCCGTGGAGCTCGGGGAAGGCCTCCTGTTTGGGGAGTTGGTTCTCTCTGCTATTTTGGCAGCATATCTTGTTGTTTTCCCAGAACGTGTTTGGATAAAGTAGCGCCGAGGAAGGAGAGTGACACGGTCCAGAATGAGACTGGTTTGCTCAGGTCACCAGCCGGCCCGGGCGCTGTGACACGGGCTGGAATATCACCCAGGAAATGTTATTCGTGTTATTTGTGTTGCAACAGTCGCTCGGTGCTGCCGACCCCGAAACTAAACCGAGGAGATGCTCCGCGCCCCGGAGAAATTCAAAATGGGAAACAAGGGATGGACGCAGGAGCGGGGGTGGAGCGGAGCGGGCTCTGCAGCAGTGTGTTAACCAAGGCCGGGGCAGCAGTCATGGGATGGGGAATCAAAGGACGGGAATTTCCCGGAGGAGGAGGAGGAGAAAAACGAGCTCCTGCCAAGCGGAGCAAAGGCAACGAGGGATCTGGGAAAGCAGGCAGCGGGGAGCGGGGTTTGCTGGAGGCACTTTTTAAGTGCCCATTCTGCTAAACTGCCTCCAGCGCAGCCCTGGGGAGCACGAAAATAACAAGGCAATTATGTCCTCAGATCCCTGCGATGCTGTTAGAGCAGAGCCCGGAATGTTTGGCGATACTCTTTATCACAACAGTCGGTCCCTTCCCTTTCTAAACGGCTGGATTGAGGCGTATTCTTGCTGATTAATTTGGATGCCTTCACCCCTGGGGGGGGGAGCGAAGAGCTTGCGGTGGGGATTGGGAATCCGTTTCTTCAGACGATATTGCAAACATTGACAGGAGGAGGGGGAGCGCTGGCCCCCAGGCAGGGCGGGCTGAGGTAAGGCAGGATGCTCACTCCCAACCCGGAGCCGTAAGGCTCTGCTCTGGTGGGGGGAAAAGCAACCCGGCTGCTGGCAAGACTCAGGATGAAGGCTGGATGTAGGACTTCCGTGTAAAAAAAAAAAAAAAAAAAAAAATCCAGTGCTGAATTGACATTATCTTGCCCTGTTTCAATGGGTAAACCTGCACAAAAACAAACCTGCCACCCAAACTCAGCCGGGCTGAGACTTCCTCGTCCCAAATCTCATCCAGAAAGCCCTGAAATCAGTGAGGAAGCTTGGAAATGAGGTTTGGATCAGGCTCCTTCCAAGTCTTCCGTTATCTCACTTGCAATTTATCACTGAAATGGCTGTAATTCTCCCCAGGGAGAATTTCTAGTATTTAAACAGCTACTACCCTGCATAATTTCTTCCTGTTTTTATAAGAGAAGAGGAACTGAGAACATTATGCTAAATGCCTCAAGAGTCCAAAGAATAGAGACTTTCATGGAATTTTCTGAATTTATTATCATTGCGAGAGAAGCGGCTGGAAACAACCCCAAGGTTAAAAAGTTCAAATTTTTTTTTTCTTTTTTTTTTTTTTTTTTTTTAATGACTCTGGAAATGATCTTGACTTCAGCTCATTCCAGCTTTATTTGCATTTTAAAGGAGCTCTGTCAGGCAGACATTCAAAATATTTAAGTCTCATTTATTTATAGGACTCCTTCATACTTGGGTGACCATTGACTTGACAAATCCATTTGACCTAAAATATGACTAAGAAGTGTATTTGCGGCATGTTTATTAGTTGAGAAGTCTTTCCCGAGCTAATCTGTTTTCTGGCTGTACTCTTCCAGCAGGCTGATGGAAAAATAAGACCCAAAGAAGGAAGCGGATTCTTAACAGCGATCATGAAAACTGCTTTATTCTCAGGGCATTTTTGCATGGCATTAGCAACTAAAAGGCACCGCTTCAGCCCAGCACTTAAGCTATTTGCTTAATCAGGGCCTGAGAGCTGAAAAGAAGGAGGAGGAATGGCAGGGGTGCTATTCCCACAGAATTTCTTGGAGTATTAAATGGCTATTAGCTGATGGGACAAGATTTAACTGTGTGAAGTTGCAGTGCATGAAATTTTTGCTCTTACAGTGGGACAGCCCAAAGCCCACAAGGCAACTGCGGCCGTCAAATAAATCCCTGCCCAGAGCAGGGAGGGCAAAGGTAAGATACAAAACTCGATCCTGAAACGGAATAAACTCCTACAGCTGCACTGGGCACGTGGTAAATGCCCACCCCAGGTCAGCGTAGAAATGCTGGGGGGAAATAACCCCGCTCTGAGCGATTCCTGAAACTACTGAAATGAACAGATGAGTGGAGAACGCAGCTCCTGCTGCCCCAGATCAGCTCGGGGTGTAACACTTCCCACACACTGTTTTATACTGAATAATCTTGTCGATAATTCATCACACGCCCTTCAGCAGCACCTTTGTCGTATCAGTGACTTAAGAGATCTTTCACGAGCTCAAATGATCATTCCCTGCATCTCTACAAGCCATTTGACTGTAAATGTGTTCTTTGGCACCAATCAGTGGATCGTTGACCTCGGCAGTATGGCTGCACCATCAATACCCATCTGCAGCAGAGACATGAACAACTTAGTGTTGAACAATTAATTGCACGTGTAGAAGAATCATTTAGGTTGGAAAAGAGCTCGAAGATCATCGAGTCCAAGTGTTGTCCCAGCACTGCCACATTCGCCACTGAGCCACGTCCCCAAGGCAGTGGCTGTGCAAAACCAGGCATCTCAAAGGCCCTCAGAGGTTTGTAGGGAGAAGAGCCCAAGCTTGGAAGCATCTCCCAGTGAACAAATGGATCCCAACTGCTTTGCACGGGAGGATAAAATGAGGCACAAAGATACAGCCACAAACAGTGTCAGGGGGGAAATGATGAAAAATGGAGTGACTGAGATTTAGCAATCCCGGCACAGCCTTCCTGTCAGGAGCTGCTCACAGGATTGCAGAGATCACCAGCAGGCATCCCATGGGATGAATGACACCGTCACACAGCACTGGCCTCGCCTTTGGTGGGGCTCCCGGGGCTGCTGCTGCAGATGTAACCCCAGAGTGCCAACTGCCAGGGGCTTGGAGGCTTGTTGAGGGGAGGATCACTCAAGACTCCTTCTTTTTCTCCTTTTCCCAAGAATCTGATGTTGCCAACAGTCACTTGGGCCTCAAGGCCAGCTGGACCTTTGGGCTGTCCCACTGTGACTATGCTGAAGTCTCTCCCCCTGGGATATGTGTGCGTGTGCCTGTGTGTTTGTATCCATCAGAAAATCTGGGCAACAGGGAAAATCCACAGCCAGCTACTCCTCACCTCCTTCTCCCTCTCCCAGAAAAAAGAGTTTAATTTAAAATTGCAACATCACAGCAAAATAAAATAAGGGGTACTTTTGTTTGTTTTTCGGGCTTTTGAATAAAAAAGGTTTCCAGCTTCTTCTCCACAGCAGTGAGCACTTGAAAACATGATCCTTCAGAGAACGAAGGACCATAATTCCATATTATCATCTGCCTGTCGGAGCTGTGGCTGTCAGCCAAACAGCAAATGTCACAAAACTCATTGAGAGGCTGTGAGGATTGCAACACCACCGCGGGATTGGGCATGTGGAGGAAAGGGGAAGGGGAGGAAGGAATCAGAATCAAAAGGCATTTTGGACATCAGAAGGAATTTCTTTGAACAACAGAAGGAATTTCTTCACTGAAAGGGTTGTTAAGCATTGGAATGGGCTGCCCAGGGAGGTGGTGGAGTCCCCATCCCCGGAGGTGTTCAGGGAACGACTGAGTGTGGCACTCAGTGCTCTGGTCCGGTTGGCAAAGTGGAAATTGGCCACAGTTTGGACTCTTGGAGGTTTTTTCAGACCTAAATGATGCTTTGACTCTGTGATTCTGTGAGATAGAGGAGTGATAAAGGTTTGGATCCTCTGGGGAACTGTGGTTCTCAATTTGGGCGTGGGGAGAAGGTGGGCACCTCTCTGAGAGGACAGATGATGAGTTTCACTGGTGTCACACAGACAGGAATTTCCTACTTTTTATTCACAAAAATCCAAGAAAGAGTGAAGAGCTCTGTCTTCTGCTGCCAGACATAATCACTAACTCCAAAACCTGAAAGCAAACTCATGCAGTAACTCGACACATGATCAAGGCTCTACATATCCACCACTGTGGGAAGAAAATGTACCCAAAAAAATTCACTCCTTGTCACAGAAAGCTCATGTGTTAGTACCAAAGTGACTGTCGAAGTGTCTTTAATGACAGTTCACCTGCTCATAATTTCACAACAAGCAGACAGCAACGCTTCCTTTCCAGTTCAATCCAGTTTATCTCCTCTCCTCAATAGGGTGCATTTGCCATCCCCATGCACTTTAAACCAGTTTTATGATTTTATCTTCATGGCAACAAGCCTCTGCTTTGAGGAAGAGCACTTATTAACTAGAGACAGCGTAGTTTTCAAAGTGATTTATTTTACGAGGGTTTTGAAATAAATGATCAGTCAGTGATTGGCCATAGGGGAAAAGCATATAAAAGATTACCACATGCATCGAACATACCATCTGGTATCCTTTAAAATCTAGCTTCAGGGTGGCTCAGCTAATTCTTCAGAGTGCTTGATGTTCACAGAGCACAGTGAGGCATGAATAGAAAAGCGAGTGGCATCGCCCTGAAAGAATCAACACTGGAACTGAAGATTAATATCTTATATCTCGCTGTTCCGGCTCATCAGCAAGAGACTGGCATTTTCTTAATGAAAACTGACATTACATTCCAGAATTTTAAACTCGTTATTAAAAAAAAATAAGTAAAACCTAATCCTTTTATTTTTGGGTTGGATAGAAAAGGGATGCCTCCACTGTGTCTCGGTTCCTCCTGACTAGCTGATGTAAAAGGGAGGTACAAAAAAGATATTGTTATTGTTCCCCTGAATTTACTGTTCATGGCATGAACAGCCCTGCGGGTGAGATAAATTTTCCTGACTCTGATGCCTGTCACAGCCTAAGATCTGTGTTATTGTCCCTGAAAAGTACTGAATTGGACAATTTAAGTATTGTCTCTTGGTCTTTTACCCCAAAACAAAGGCTGAGGCAGGCAATTATGCCCAATTTTGTCACTGAAAGACAAGAGAGATGCTGACAAACCGGAGGGAGTTCAGCAGAGGGGGCACTGGCAGGGATGGAGACAGAGCGGGGTGTGAAGAGAGGCTATGGAAATTGTAATTTTGATCTGGGAGAGAGGGTAGGAAGGACCTCACCACAGCCTCCAGCCACTCAGGGGGGTGGTACTGAGCGGGCAGATGCTTCACAGAGGTAGGTGGAGGAAGGAAAATCCCCAAGTGCAGCAAGGGAAAGTCTGACGGGATGTAGGGAATAATGGCAGCAGTCACAGGGACCGTATTTAGGGACTGAATGTCCAGAGAGGTTGTGCAATCTCTGTCTTTGGAGACACTCAGAACTCAGGCAGACAAGGTTCACAGCTACCCCTGTTTTGAGACAGAGGTTAGACCAGAGCTTCCTTCCAACCCAAATATTTATACGATGCTGAGCTAAAAACAGAGTGGCAAATACTTGTATCGCACAGACAGCAGCACAGGCCCTGCAATGCAGGACTGGAATAACAAACTGCCCTCACGTTATTACACCAAACAGCCTTTCTGGATAATTTAAATTCGTGATTTCATCCCAACTTTTGTTTTCCATTACATAATTTAGTGTGCAAAGTAACATCTTCCAATAGAATGTGGCCACGACTCGGTGTTACCTGCACCCTGAGTTCTCTTCCTGGCACTAAGATGAATCAGTTGAACATAAATTCCACACTGGTACAGGTTGCCCAGAGAAGCTGTGGCTGCCTCATCCCTGGAAGTGTTCCAGGCCAGATTGGATGGGGCTTGGAGAAAGTTGATAGTGGAAGGTGGCCTTGCCTGTGGCAGGGGGTTGGAACGAGATGGGCTTTAAGGTCCCTTCCAACCCAAACCGTTCTGGGATTCTATGACTCAATGAAATTAGGTGCAGTTGTGTCTGCATCTCTTTTTACAGCCTTCAGCATATACATACACAGAGAAGACGAGCTGCATCTACCCAAAGGAGGGGAAAAAATTCAAAAGTTCATCATCCTTTCTGCTTCTACACATCGTGTGTTCCAACATGAAGCTCAACGAGGTTAGCTGGCGAGGTTATTGATTAAAAATGCCATTTCAGTCCCAGTCTGATATTTAAAGTGAGACATCACCACAACATGTTGTCAGCCACATGTTTGCTCATTAATTAGGGGTTCTAACTACCAGATTGCTCAGGAAGAAACCTCCTGCTCTGGGGACTCCTGCTGTCACCATTGGCAGTCCAGGACACAGCAGCAGCCACCCACGGTGGGGCCCTTCCAAGAGTGGAAAAGTAAAGATGGCCAGCACACAGCTGGGAGGAGGATTGATTTCACTCTTTATTTGCTCATTCCTCCCAGTGAGGCCACGCCACAAGGGCTGTTTTGACAGAAGATCCCAGTGATGGCTGTACTCAGAAAGGAAATTGCAAAAGAGCTGTGAAGTCAGCCTAAATTTTCCATGGCTTTTATTTAAATTCAGAGGGAAGGTTAACTGAACTATCATGTTATCATGGGATGGGGTCTATAGTGAATACTCTTTTAGTTTTGGTAGTAATGATTTATGCAAACCAACAAGTAAAAAGACTGCAGTTTCATGCCTGTTACAGCTGCCACAGAATCATAGAATTACAGACTGGTTTAGGTTGGAAGAGACCTTAAAGTTCACTTAGTTCCCATGGCAAGGACACCTTCCACTAGACCAGGTTGCTTCAAGCCTCGTCCAACCTGGCCTGGAACTTTCCCAGGAATGGGGCAGCCACAACTTTCCCTGGGTAACCTGTGCCAGGGCCTCACCACCCTCCCAGCCAACAATTCCTTCCCAATATTCTTCCTAATGGGGATGCCCTCTGGCAGTGGGAAGCCATTCCCCCTTGTCCTGTCCCTCCAGGCCCTTGTCCCAAGTCCCTCTCCAGCTCTCTTGGGGCCCCTTTAGGCACTGGAAGGGGCTCTAAGGTCTCCCCAAAACCTTCTCTTCTCCAGGTGAACACCCCCAGCTCTCCCAGCCTGCCTCCAGCGCAGAGGTGCTTCAGGCCTTGGAGCATCTCTGTGACCTCCTCTGGACTTATTCCAGCAGCTCCATGTTTTCCTTATGTTGGGGACCCCAGAGCTGAACCCAGAACTCCAGTGGGGTCTCAGGAAAGCGGAGCAGAGGGGCGGAATTCCCCCCTCACCCTGCTGCCCACGCAGCTGGGAATGCAGCACAGGATACACTTGGCTTTTTGAGCTGCGAGCACCTGGATCCTTCTCCTGCTGATGATTTTTTCCTGTTACTTCAGAAAAGGCCGAATAATGACCTTGAGATGCACAAATATATGTCACTCCCAAGGGAAGGGCGCCAGAGCCCGGGACACCACCATCGGCATGTGCTGGGCATCGCCCGTGCCCGCGTTTCTGCTGAGTTTAACGGAATTATCCGGGCATGGAATGGCTCGGGATTAGTGCCATAGCTGGGAAGGGCAGGGCAGGGAACAACGCGGTGTATTTGGGCCCTGCCACAGGGGCTGGGGAACACAGAGGCACACAGGGAGAGGGCGCTGGGGGAAAACCCGCCCGGACTTCAGGCATGGCTTTAGTCTGAAATGTGAAAATGGGACGATTTGGGATAACTTTAAATGGAAATTTGGTGGGATCTTGTGCAAGCTGAGGGAAAACCCAGGGCAGTGGTCACAGCCCCAGGGATGTTTGGAAAAGGCTCTCAGGGACATGGTGGGAATGTTGAGACTTTCACGATGGTCTTCAGATGTTCCTACTGGGCAGGAAGAAATAAAATCAGGATCAGATTTTCAGCAGTAATATAGATCCATGAGAAATAGCAGTTTATGTGATTATTAATTGCACTGTTAAACATGAAAAGAGTCTGCTGAAGTGTTTGCACTGGTGCTTGTCAGCCACAGGTCTGGAGAAATCAACATCCAACGTGCTTTTACTGGAACCATTCGTGGCCATTTAGCTCGTACATAAGAAGAAGATTTGAATTTCTTGAGTTTCTTGACTTTTTATTTTTTTGCCCCCCTAAGGCGCTGAACGGACAGAACCGCAAGTGCTTTGCTTTCTTGGGTCTTTTTGGGGGTTTATTATTGGTTTCTGTGACTGGTTTTGTTCTTGAACTGTACGGATTTTGATTCATGGGTGGGCAGGGGACAAAAAACCAGAAGTTACTACTTTATTATTTTTTTATTAAAACTAAAGGGGTGAAACCGGAGCCTCAAGGACAAGTCCGGGGGGGGGGAAAACCCTCAGGGGCCGCGCCCACCCCTCAGGGGAGGAGTCACGTGACACCCCCCCCTCCCGCGCGCTCTCGCGCGTTGTTACGTGACCCCCTCAGGGGCGAAGGAGGCGCGGCCAAGAGGGAGGGGGCGGGGCTTGAGGAGAGAGGGGGCGTGGTCAGAGGCAGAACTTGTCCGGGGGCGTGGTCAAAAAGCGATGGGCGCGGCCTGTGGAATAGATGTTATGGAAAGGGGGCGTGTCCAGATGTAGACGCGATTTATGAGAGGATGGGGCGTGGTCAACGGGCGGTGGGCGTGGCCAACAACGCAGGGACGAACGGACGGAATGAGGAGTGGGCGTGGCCACGCTGAGGGTGGGCGGGGCTTGCGGCGCGGAGGGGGCGTGTCCGAACGCGCGCCGCCGGTGCCCCCGGTGTGGGCGTGTCCCCCGTGACGCAGTTCCGGTTCCGGCGCCGTCGCGGTGGCGGTGGAGCTGCGGCCGCCGCGTCGCTCCGGGCCTGGGCCGGCTCCCCCAAAACAGGTACCACGGGACCGCCCCGCCGCGCACACGGGCCCCGCGCCCGCGGGAGGCGGCGCGGAGAGGCGGACGGGGGCGGCCCCGCCTCGCACCCTCCCCCCTGGAGGTGCCGCCGGGGATGCGGGAGGCGGGCGGTGCCGGGCCCTGCGGAGCACCGGGGGGTTGGTTGCGGCGCTGGTGACGGCGCTGGCTTGGCTGGGTGGGATATTTCGTCAGCTTTTATTTGTGCCGCCTGGTCGTGATTTATAAATAAGCGTAAACTGCGTACGAGTGGTTTTAACTGAGAGGTTCCTCCCTAAGGGAGGGCTCAGGAAAGTCAGGGTTTCGTAGGTGGTTGATTTTATCAAATTCTCACGTATACTTAAGGCTCCGGGGCGGGCCGGCACTGTGCGGTGTCGGTGCCTGCTGAGAGCTGCCGGCCTGGCAGGTTTAATTTCCGAGGGAGAACTTGTTCCCGGGTGAATTCCGTGCTGATCCGGGGCTGCTCAGCCTCACTGTCAGGGGATGCCGGAACAAAGGAGGCTGCTTTGTCTTTTTTTGAAGCAAAACCGACACGCCCTGAAGCTGCCCTTCCCGACGCCCGGGAGATCGTGGCTGATGGAAAAACCCGTGGGGAATGTCAGGCGGTCCTGGAAAGCATTTGGGGTGTTCTTCTTGGAGCTTGAGTTTGTCCAAGTGCATTTTGACAGTGCCAGAGGGAGATGTGAAAGGTGCCAGTTGTGAGACTGGATCCTGGAAAGGGGAGGTTTCCTGTGAAGGACCCTTTGCTGAGGAGCAGAAAGGTTTCTGTGGGGTCTGTGTGTCAGAGGTGAGGCTTCAACTGGGATGTGACACATGGCTTTGGTGTTTTTACTAACTAAAACTGGAAGAGAATCGGTTTAGATTGGGTATTGGCAAGGAATTCTTCCCTGTGAGGGTGGTGAGGGCCTGGCACAGGTTGCCCAGAGAAGCTGTGGCTGCCCCATCCCTGGAGTGTCCAAGGCCAGGTTGGACAGGGCTTGGAGCAACCTGGGCTAGTGGAAGGTGTCCCTGCCCATGGCAGGGGGTGGAACTGGATGATCTTTAAGGTCCTTTCCGGCCCAAACCAGTCTGGGATTCTGGGATGAGAATGAGCTCTGTAGCTCTCAACAAAACTCAGAGGCAACTCTGAAAGATCAGTTTTAGTTATTCCAAGCTGCTGGACTGCTGCACCTTGTGCAGGATCCACAGGGCTGGGTGGTGGGGACAGGAGGAACCTTTGGCACTGGAGACTTTCTGTTCTGCCCTGATGTATCCCAGCTGGCACACAAACAAGGCACCTCCACAGGGATCCCTGTCTGCAGGGTGTGGGACCAGCTGGCTGTGCTGTGGGGACCAGGGAAGTGATCAGGGCTGTGACTTGAGTGGCCTGTTGTGGCTGGAAGGCTGGAACAGATCACAGATCCTTATGGCTTTATGTCTTACAGCTCTTGGAAACTGCCAGGACCTCTGTTTGGAAGACTTTATTTTTTTTTTTCTGGTGGTTGATAATTTATAGCAAATGCCATGATTTGGTTGTTGCTCCTACTGAAATCTAGCCTGGAAGTCTGAAAACGAAAGGTCTGCCTTTTGTCCCTTTTTGTCAGTCAAAACAGACATGGGAAGGGGCAGGAATATCACCAAACCTCATGGAGCTACTGGTGATGTAGCTGTTGGTTTAGTTTGCCAGTTGCCTTTGTTCTCCTGCTGGATAAACACCCAGGGCAGACAAAAGGATTTGTGGCATGTGAGGAGGCATTAAAGTTGAGGAAAGGGCCAGAGGAGGCCACCAAGATGATCAGAGGGATGGAGCACCTCTCCCATGAGGAAAGGCTGGGAGAATTGGGATTGTTCAGCCTGGAAAAGAGGAGGCTCCAGGCTAATGGTGGCCTTCTAGAACCTGAAGAGAGATAAAAGGAGCTGGAGAGGGACTTTGGACAAGGGCCTGGAGGGACAGGACAAGGGGAATGGCTTCCCACTGCCATAGGGCAGGGTGAGATGGGATATTGGGAAGGAATTCCCGGCTGTGAGGGTGGTGAGGCCCTGGCACAGGTTGCCCAGAGAAGCTGTGGCTGCCCCTGGATCCCTGGAAGTGTTCCAGGCCAGGTTGGACGGGGCTTGGAGCAACTTGGTCTAGTCCATGGCAGGGGGTTGGACTGGATGATCTCTAAGATCCCTTCCAACCCAAACCATTCCATGATCCCATAAAGGCCAGCTCTAAAGTGTTGATATTTAACGCCTGAAGCTGCAGAAATTTGCATATTTTAGAAAACATTTCGAAGCTGTCAAAGATTTGGTGTCTCTTCCATTTTCTCCGGGTGCTATGTTGGGTAGTTACACTTATGTGGGCAGGAATCCTGTTGTGGATGAGGTTATGCTGGTAGGAATTAGTCATGTTTGGAGTGACAAAGGAACCTCTCTGCCGAGGGAGCTGTGCCACCCAGTGGAAATGCAGCACAGCCTGTTGCATCCAGAAAGCTTTTTTTTTTTTTTCCCTGGGTTTGAAAGATGATCTTGGAGACAGGAACTAAATCTGGCACATCAAGTGTTGGAAAAATGTCACACAACTCAAAGAAATGGGAAAGCAGTTGATGCTTAGTTTTGGGTAAGGAAGAAAAAGTGCTTTGGGCAGCTCTTTCTGATGAGAATCCCTAAGGACTGGTGGTGGATAAAAGCCAGGAAAGGCGAGAGCATGGGAAAAAATGCTACTAGATCTACCAGTTTTGGTGGGATGGATGAGATCAGAGAGGGTTTGGAGCTTCCAAAACCCTCTCTGGTTTGTTGTGGAAGCTGTTTGTTGTGAAAGCTGTTTGTAGGATGGATTTAGCACAGCACACACGGCACCATACTTCCAGAAACAGGGATTTCAGTCCTCTCAGCAGGTCACCAGTTGGTTGTGAGCACTGTTGGTGGAACTCTCCTACCAGTGCCATGTTGGAGTTGTGCTTCCCAGCCTTTCTCTTCCCAGCCTGTGGCACAGAGCCCAGCAGCCTCGCTCCTCTCTCCTCCCTGCTGTTAATTTTCGGGAGCAGCTCCTGGGTGTCCAAGAGGCCTTGGCCTGTGGCCTGAAGATTTTGCTGTGTGTGGTTTCTGGGCAGGTGCAGTGAAGTCCTTCATCCCTCTCATGGCTCTCCAGGATAAAGGATGAGAGGGATTGAGCTCCTGGAGGCCTTTTTTGCAGACATGGATGATCTCTCTCCATCCTTCTCTTCTGTTTGGTGCTTCTGGCCATGTGTGTCCTCAGAGGTGGCTGGGAAGTGGTGCCCTGACCAGCTGGACCTGGAGCTGGCAGGCTCTGGGCTTCTGGAAAGCCAGGGATGTTTCCAGGGGTGTTGGCCTTGGGAAAACAAAGGAAATCTTATCTTAATAGCACAGTGGATGCAGCAGGACTTGGGTTTGAGTGCTGCCAGCTCTGCTGTCTCTCTGCTCCCTGCCAGCTGAACTGTCCTTCTTCCACTTGCTCTTCCTTCATCCTGTCTCCAGGAAAAGGATCATTTGGGGTAGAGTTTAAAGTCTGTTACACAAATGGGCTTTTCTCTGCTCATCTCAGTGCACTAGGAAAGCTTAGAGAGAAAATGAGAGTCCATTTGTTAATTCACTGACTCTAAAAATCCCATCAAGGCACCACTCAGCGGGGTTTTCCCTGAAATCTTGAGCCCACCTGTGACCAGGGGGGACTTCCAGATTTAGTTACTCAGAGGTCTGCTGTCTGACAGAGTAATCTGTGAGCACGTGAGTGCCTTGGGCAATAGTTTTATGAATATAATTGTTATTTCTGTAAGGTTTCGACTGAAGTTCTTTTGGTGTCGAACAACCTGAACGGAATATGGATTCCAGATTTAAGTACAGATGAGTTCATCTGTTGTCTGAACGTGTCTGAGGGGTAATTTCAGTTTCTTTCCTATGAAATGAAGGTGGCAGTACCCAGATTAAATGTCTGTTTAAAAAACATCCCTGAAATAGGCCATCCTGTCTGCAAGAGGATCCTTGACATGCTTGGCATGGGCTCAGTTATCCCAAATGTTGCCAACAAATGTTGCTCTTGTCTGCTTGCCAAAGTAAAAAAGCCACTAAATCTCATTATAAGATATGCTTGACTACCTTTTTTCCCCCCCCCTCATAAATTGTGCAGCAGAATTGTTCCCTTCCTTTTCATGGCACAGAAATATTTGGGAACTGTCTGCTAACAAGTATTATTGGGGATATTAGCTGATATTTGGTGATCAGACCTGTTTCAACTGTGTTCATCCACTGCTTGGCTTGAATTTCCTCCTCTCTGTCACTTCTGTGACAGATCACAGGATTTTCTTCTGAGTTCTCCTTTAGGTTTGTCACCTCTTTTCCTTCTCCCCTTTGCAGCAAATGTTCCAACTTCTTCTCAGGGCTTTTTTTGATCTCTTGTAGATCTGTTTTTCAGTTGGTTTTATCCCTTCTCTCCATCTCCCTAAAGAAAGGAGGATTCTCTTGGCCTGTTTTGGTGTTGCTTTTTGATATCATGATTTTTAATTCTTATTATTATCACTACTACATTTACGTGTGCACATATTTAAAAGGCTTTTTTTTTACTTGTATCTATATTAATGAGTGATTTCTTATATTTTGTGGGTTTTATTAAATAACTTCTATGCCCATAGAGATAAATTGAACTCCAGTGCCACTAAAAAGCACATGTCAACTTATTATTTTTGAGTGTGGATCATTGCAAAAGCTAATGAATTCTTAACTTAAGAGCTATTTATTGAGGAGAAATTGAGGTTTTTTTTCTGGTTGATGTCTCTGGAACATCTGAGCTGTTAATAATGGGAGCAGAAACCACTTCCCTGATGCAGTTCAGTTGGTTCCTCAATTTTAAACAAGTAGTCATTGATCTGAACAGTGTCCCTGATCTGAGACAAAGATTCCTTACTTGAAGGAGCTGCTGCTGTTATAAATTAATGCTGGAGTTTTAAACCAAACCTTCAGACTGATGCAGTTAGGCACTGAATTCCACCCAGGTGTTAACTTTGTAGACATGTATTTCTTAAAAGGCTTATTTAAATTAATGGGTATTTTCTAAAAGGCTTATTTA